>NW_024097414.1:5297500-5537500 GCF_016545835.1 Crotalus tigris
GTTAAACAAAACCTTAGACTTGGCTAGGAAAATTCCTTGAGAAAAAAGTTGGAAGTCCACCCCTTTTAAAGTTGAGAAGACAGTATGATGTAGTGATTCAAACCTTGAGTGGTGCTGATGGGATCCAAGGTTATAGTCCACCCTCCATTAGTGAAGCTCCCCTGGGTGATGGGGTCAGTTGCCTGTGAGGAAAAGTAGAAGGAAAAAGTGATAGGTCCTGTACAAAACATGGGAGATTGATCGTTATCCTTTTGAGCCAGTCCAGACAAGAAGCACAAACCAGGAGTAGTAACGTTCCCTTTATTGTAAGTTTAGATTAGCAGAATCTTGGAAGTCTGAAATCTCCCTCCCCCCTTTTCCTTTTCCTCTTTGGGAAACAGGGAAGGTCCTTTCTGAAATGCTTCCCATCCACCTCCCTTTTCCCTCGGAGCTGAGACCCCTTTTACATGACGTTGGTCATCTACGCTGCAGCTCTTCCTCCTGTCTCCCAAAGTCACATGGGATTTTAGAATCAACACTGTCCATTCGCCTATTTATTTAGAGCAGGCATCTCCAACCTTGGCAACTTGAAGACCTGTGGACTTCAACTCCCAGAAGCACCACTGGCTGGGGACTTCTGGGAGTTGAAGTCCATCCATCTTAAAAGTTGTCAAGGTTGGGAAACCGGGCATAAGAAGTAGAATCTAGAATGTTGGACGGTCAAGGTTGGATCTATTTTAAGAGCTTCTGTAAACTGGTGGTTAAAACTTCTTCTGGAGCCTTTTTTTCTGGATTTATAAGAGCCGATACTTGCAGCTAAGCCCCCCACCATGGTGGGGAAAGAGGGGGGAAAAAAGACACACAAGGAGAGAAGCAGCAGCCACATGTGCTAAGAGAATGGACTTTGAGGTTTAGAGTATTGTACAGCTCAAGCAAAAACAATCTTCTGAAGCTCTCGGCGAAAGGCAACGCTGATGTTTTCTGACGGTTGGAGGCTAAAATGGCAAATATTTTTCTTTCAATTACTGTCACTTTCTCCTCTTCCAGCATTGATTTCTGGAGAAGCCATTGAAACTCACCGGAGCTGCTGGAAAGGAAAACTAAGCTTTTTTTCTTCTTTGACTTAGACATTTAAAACCCACGCAGCCCAAAGGGCTGCCCAAACCAACGCTTTTTTTGCTTCATTATTATATGTTTTTTGTTGTTGTTAAAGACAAATTTATCCGAATTGTCCACCATGAAGTCACAGCAGGCCACATCATAAGGAATTCACGTGGCTTTCAATTGAATGTTTTCTGGCCCGCTGGATTTGACTGCAGAACTGCATTGATTTGAATAGAAAATATCTGTTTAGGTGATATGTTCATCTACAGTCTGACTTGCTTTTTCTAAGAAGATCTTTCAGGCAACAAAATGCCCCAAGGCCATCAGGAGAGGAATTACTGTTGGAGAAATGCAGGAGAGAACAAAGTGACCGTTCCTAGTTGTATCAATAAAAGAGAATATTTGTAGCTCAAGGTTGAGATGAGGGATCCTTGGTGCTCTCTGAGCTTGATGGTTTTCTTGCAGACATTTCATAACCCAACTAGGTAACAGCATCAGTGCTAGAAGGGAGAGGAGGAGGACTGTGGGGTCCTTGGTGCTCTCTGAGGGGGGTGTTGGGGCAGGGGAGAGGCAGCTGAAAAATGCAGCCATTTCCCTCCAAATTGTAAACATACGGTTTTCCTATTATAATAAAATCATATTGTTGGAGTATTGGATTGTATAATATATTACGGAATATATTGGGGTTTATGGGAAGGCAAGAGATTAAGGGAGCTTGCTGAAAGATAGCAAAGTGACTAATATAGATTCCTGCTGATGTAATGGGAAAACATCCAAATCTGATTTGAGTTCCAATTGGACTCCAAATACATTTAAATTCTTCCCCAAAAGCTTTCAAAGCAGCTTCTCGCTGTATAATAATGGCTTATCCAGCCCTTTCTCCACCAATTCCCCCTGAGCTTCAAATGGGCTCCTTAAAAGAAAAAGAAAAATCTACTGTGCAAACGTCTTGCTATCTTAATAAAATAATAATATTAAGCCAGGAACTTTTTTTTTTTTCGTTTGAAAATTCAGGCTGAATATCCCAAAGATTTCTCTGGACAACTAGCAGAACTATATTCTTCAGAGCTCATCTGTGGAAAAAAAGTAAAATACAACTGGCGTATGAGAAATATTTATCAACTGGGCCTATATACAATTGCCCTCCCACCTATCCCCATCGACATGGTAAGTGGACTTCTGCAAAAGTTATCTAGCCAAATAGTTTCTTTAATGTTTGCATATTCTATTTGCTTGATTTGCCTTGACCAAGTCACGGGTTACCGTTTTAAAAAAAACCCACTTGTATTTATATGCAAGTGTATTTTCTGGAGGACACATTCCTTAGATAAGAACATGAGTATGATTAGGAATGGAATTAAATATTCAGAAGGAAAACTCTCAGTGCATTCTCAACAAATTCTACTCAATGGGTTTGTGAAAAGAAAGATATTTATTTTCTACCTTCCTGTTTTCAATTCCTGGTTTTTTTCCCCACTGAATGGAGTTTTGATTGGAGGGGAGAAAAGAGGGGAGGGGAGGACGAGAGGAAAGGGGAAAGGAAGGGAGATAAATGTTAGCTTGATAAGTGAACTAAAGACTTGGGATTCCTGTTAACTGCACACATATTTGCCAATTATACTATGTATTCATTTTTTTTCAAAGCTAATGCCACAGTTCTCATTTCCTTCCACACAACAATCCATTAATGCCATTTTTTTTTAAGCTGGACCTTCCAAGCTGTCCTCCAGAGAAGGTTTTTACCAGCTACTCAAAAATACATCAGGCCAAGCGGGGGAAAAATGACTACTGAAATAAATCATTCTATTTGAAAAGATTTTGCTTTCAATTTGAATGTTTCCCTGGCATCGGACTTGGAGTTATGCAAATGTCCTTCTTTCTGTTAAATTCACTTGTTTAATTTTTATTACGATTCGCACAGGATAAGGTTTTTTTTTCAACTTTCACACTGAGCCATTTCAGTATTCTACTATTCATGTAGAATAGTCTCGTGGATGGTCCTCACATTTGGACCATCCAGTCCCTACAGATATTAGACCAGCAAGCTTCAGAGATGCTAACCTTTGTGGAAATAACCGTAAAAGAATCTTTGCTTTGCCACCCGGGGGTTTTAGACTCAACAGTCTCCCATTCACATATTTATTTAGGCATCTCCAGCCTTGGCAACTTGAGGACCTGCGGACTTCAATTCCCAGAATTCTCCAGTCAGCTATGCTGGCTGGGGAATTCTGGGAATTGAAGTCCACAGGTCTTCAAGTTGCCACGGTTGGCCAATGGTTGGCAATGCCTGCCAATCCATCCAACCTGGTCTTCAGCAGAGCCTCCAAAGGAGATGGCATTGGTTGTGGATCAGAATACTGTCTTCTGACGTGGTTCCTTGCAACACCATCCAGTACACATTTCTGAATTTATTTATAGCCTTTTATAACCCACCCAAGGTGAGTTCCTGGAGAGAAACAACTCACTTCTGATGCAGCTGGAGATCTGGTGATCAACTCATGACCATAACTCTCCCCTAAGCCAGCCCTAAATGTTGAGGAACATCTGAAGAGCTGGAGTCATCTCAGCTAGGCGTGTTTGAAGGACAGATTTGACTCGCTTGGACTTTGGATGAAAGGACAATCGGAAAAGAGCAGAGCAGACGAGAGAGGGGAGGAAAGAGGCAGGCGGTGTGAGCTGACATTCTGATTACCATACAGCATAAAAGGCAATGGCATATCACTCTTTCCAAAGAGCACATCCTGTAGGTCAACGAAAGGACAAAGCGACCTTTTAAAGGTCGTTTCAACTCTGCATTTATGAAATATTTTCATAAATCTGGAAAGGATGGCAGGAAAATTACTTCTTTCATTGAAAAGCTCCAAGGGGCTAGCTCCCTTTAGCCCCCCCCCCAGCCAAGAGAACTGCTAAAACTTCACACAGCGAAAATGATCACAGCTCCAGTGTAACGCCATCGATGAATGGAAATTTTGTCGTATCACATTTACACGTCGAACCCGGCGGGCTAAATGGGGCGGCTTATAAAAGAATCATTGCACAGATTTGATCAGTTAAAGGTTTCATTCGTCACAGATTGAAAATGGGTTTTTAATCGGATGTTGATGAGGGTCGATTCCCCCAATACAGCGAAACGAGTGCTGGTGGTTTTTGTCGTAGGCAATTTTGGTAAAATTGCTACCCAGATGCTTCCAGGCTGTCTTCAGACCCCCACCATCCCCGCCCAATTAAAAATGATAATAAATCGTTACTTTTTTTTCCCCTGGAATTGCACCTGGGGCATTTATAATGCTCTCTGTTCCCCATTACGGTTCCATATTTTACAACAGTTTTACCAAAATGAATATGTTAGACCAAGCAAAGAAGAAGCAAAAAATAATTTGCATTTCAGATGAACTTAAAGCACAGTGTGATGTGTATTCAGTGGAAAATAATCCACATTTTGCTGTGGCAAAGGAGATTATAGAAGGAGAGGAAGTATCACTGTAGATATAGAGATATACTGTATAGTTAAATATATACCCTAATAATAAATTGAGCATTTACAACCTTTCATAAGGTCCAGTATGGCTAGCAACTAACATGATTTTTAAAAGAATAAGCCAGGGTGTTATGGTCACCTGAATGGGGTCCAATATTATTTTTCTTTTTCTCCTTCTTCTTCTTCTTCTTCTTCTTCTTCTTCTTCTTCTTCTTCTTCTTCTTCTTCTTCTTCTTCTTCTTCTTCTTCTTCTTCTTCTTCTTCTTCTTCTTCTTCTTCTTCTTCTTCTTCTCTCCCTCCTCCTCCTCCTCCTCCTCCCTCTTGGAGAAAGAGGGGCTAGATCAGTGGTTCTCAACCTGTGGGTCGGGACCCCATTTGGGGTCGAACGACCATTTCATGGGGGTTGCCAAACAATGCAGTCTGCCATTCCCCCCCCCCTTTTCCTTAGCTGTGCTACTCCCTTTTATTCTATTGGCTTTCAAAAGCCAATAGGAATTGTCCAGGCTGTCTCTGCCCTGCTGAGCCCACCAAAAGTCCCATTCTGCAAACAGTGCTGCACCAGTTGAGTAGTCCTCGACTTACGACCGGTTGAGTAGTCCTTGACTTGGGGGTAGCGGCATTAAAAAGGTTGAGAACCACTGGGCTAGATGGTTATTCTAAATCCTACAAAAGCTTAACGTACCCATTTCCCATCTTGAAATACCCAACAAAGTCCCTCTCCCAGCCCCCATCTTTGCAGGGTGGTCCTAAAATGCCACCTCAAGTCTGTGAGGCCCCCAAGTTGACTGAACATTTGCGGTGAATTGGATTCACTGGGACCTTTTGTGGAATATTCTTCAAAGCCCAGGCTCCATTTGTTCTAAAATGCATCCCCAAACCCAATCCTCTGAAATTGTCTCTGATATCTCCTCCCTCATTTTAATTACATACACAAGAATGTCCGTTTATACACACCCTGATTGCTTAATAGGCCTAAGCCTTTACGAGCAGATTTCTGAGTTACTCCCATCCCGTCCTAGTAGCTTTGCCAAAAATATTCTGGCAGGGTGCAACTGGTGTTACCAAGGCTATTCCAGCTCTTAGCCTTCCCGTGTCCTTCTAAATCAAGCCTCAACAATTGTTAAGAGGAAGCTCAAGGTTAGATTGCTACATATTTGGCCTCCAGCATTCTAAGCCTTCAACATTCTCCTATATTTTGCCTACCTAAGATATCCTCGTCAAATAAATCAGATCATATTTTTTGCAAGGCAAAAGACCGAGATGGTTTCTTGGCTAAGATGGCATATTTGTTGCAAAACTCTGCTCAGATTTTCATCTTTCATCTAAACGATGAGGCCACGTACAAGGAGTGGAGACACGTTGAAGCAGATTCCTCCCGTTGTATAGCTTTTGACCATGCATTGTGGGTATTAACTCTTGACTTCTAAATAGATTGTTGTTCTCCGTTATTAACATTTTCTTATTCTGCTATTGCTTATTTCTACATGGCCTGAAGGACTTAATCTCATTTATATGCAGAGGTTTTGCAAGCTGATTTTCGGAGGAATAAATAAATAGACAAGGCGGTCGGTGCTGGTGTGTGTGTGTGTGTGTGTGTGTGTGTCACAAGTTAAACAAAACCTTAGAATCGTCTAGGAAAATTCCCTGAGAAGACAGTTGAAGTCCACCCCTCTTGAAGTTGAGAAGATGGTATGATGTAGTGATTAAGGAGTTGGATGGTGCTGGTGGGGTCCAAGGTTATAGCCCATCCTCCATTAGTGAAGCTCCCTGGGTGATGGGGGTCAGTTGCCTGTGGGGAAAAGTAGAAGGCAAGACTGATGAATCCTGTACAAACAGCCAAGATAAACCTAATTGTTAGTCCTTTAAGGTAGTCTAAACAAGATACACAGACTCTGACTGTTAATATGATCTAAGGTTTCCCACATAGACATTCTAAGATTTAGTTTAGCTAGTTTAACCAACCTTGTGTAACAGAATCTTGCAAATCTGTATTTCTCCCCTCATTTCTTTTTACGCTCTGGAAATTAGGGAGGGTCCGAAATGCTTTCCGCCACCACCCCTTTTCCCTCTGGAGGCTGAGAAACCTTTTCCCTGACCTTGATCATCTTGGTCTGCAGCTGTTCCTCCTATCTCCCAAAGTCACATGGAATTTTAGAATCAACACTGTCCATTCATGTATTTATTTAGAGAAGGCATCTCCAACCTTGGCAGCTGGAAGACCTGTGGACTTCAACTCTCTCAATGGCTGGGGAATTCTGGGAGTTGAAGTCCACAGGTCTTCCAGTTGCCAAGGTTGGACACCCCTGATTGCAATGCAATTCCTTTCGGACGGTTGGAAGAGAGGGATGGGAAGAAAGAGCAAAATACAAAATGTCTGGCATGTCCAAAATCTGCCAATCGCTGCCGAAGAGGTTACTGGACGGGGCTGTTCTTCATTCGGGCCATTCCCACGGCCCTCCTTCCCTCCCGCCGTGATTGCAGACAAGACGTTTGAGAGTTTTCAGTCGATCTGAAAGGCTGCCAGCATTGTTTGCAAGTCTCTCTCCTCCGCCTCCGCCTCCTTGTTCTTGTTCTAGAAATGATTTCCAGGAGCGGAATTTTTATGACAAACCTCGTCTCACTGTACATTTTTTACAGTTGAATTAAACAGGGCTTGGAAGGGAAATACCGAAGCCGTTTTTATGATAGGAAATTACTGGGACAAGAACCGTGGATGACAATCTATCAGAAAGGAGAATATTTCAGATTTTTTTTCCACCCTCAATGCAGTGGCTTCCCCCCCTCCCACCCCCAGTGATAACTAATGTCTACAAGATTGGAAAAGAGTCCTTCTAATTTGTTCCCATGTCAAGCAAAGAGAGGCACTTTCTGATCCGAATATGCTGAGATGTTCTTCAACGGAGTAAAAAAACCCTCCCGTTTTGTCTGACTGGTTACATTGTGACTACAATTTCCATTACAGGTGCTCCTCGATTTGCAACAGTTCCTTCAGGGACCGTTTGAAGTTACAAGGGGCCCTGGAAAAAAAGGGACTGGTGACCATTTTTTTGCACTTCACGACCGTTGCAGTCTCCCCATGGTCACGCGGTCAAAATTCGGACCCTTGGCAATTGACTCACCTTTATGATGGTCGCAGTGTCCCAGGGGGTCATGTGACTCCCTTTTGCGACTTTATGACAAGCAAAGTCCATGGGAAAGCCAGATTCACTTCACAACTGTGTGACTAAGAACTGCAACGATTCGCTTAGCAAATGTGGCAAGAAAAGTCGTAAAATGGGGCAAAACTCACTTTCTGGAACCAGCCAAGTGAATGAGGTTCCTGCCAAATGCAATTCTCTCTCTCTCTCTCTCTCTCCCTCCCTCCCTCTATCCCTCCTGCCCTGTCCCTCCCTGTCTATCTCTCTCCCTCTGTCTCTCTCTCCCTCCCTCTCCCCCCCTCTCTCTATCCTCCCTCTCTCCCTCTCTCCCTCTCTCTCTCTCCTCCAGTCTTAAATTTGGGATTATCTTACACCCCTCTCAAATGCTGCCTGGAACATCTGGGAACGAGTGTGTGTCTTGCATTGAAAAATCAGGAGGCACTAGGTAGCTTCTTCTGCAACCAACATATCTGATTAAACAGCATCAGCGTTGGTGAGCATCAACTCCTTCCCTGCGAGGTATGGGGTGCCCAGACGAATGTGGTTCAAATTTAGCCACTCCCTGCATCGGAGGAAGGGATCGGTAGCTCCCGAAACCTTATGCCTTTTCATCAAATCTGGATGCCTGGGATGAAGTCAGCTGGAAGTCAATCTAATTTGCTAGCTAACTGTATAACAGAGTTGGAAGGGACCTTGGGGGTCTTCTAGTCCAACCCCCTGCTCAAGCAGGAAACCCTGTATCATTTCAGACAAATGGTTGTCCAATCTCTTCTTAAAAACCTCCAGTGGTGGAGCACCCACAACTTCTTTGAGGGAAGCTGTTCCACCAGTAAATCGCTCTCACTGTCAGGAAATTTCTCTTTAGTTCCAGGTCTTCTCTCCTTGATGAGTTTCCATCCGTTGCTTCTTGTCCTACCTTCAAAGGCTTTGGAGAAGAGGTTGACCCCCTCTTCTTTGTGGCAGCCCCTGAGATGAATAGTTGGAAATAGTGCCACCACACCATCACATTTTCTGTCATCACAGATTCACAGATGCTCCTCCTGCAATGTGTTTTGTGAGTGACCCTTTTCAATAATGGCTTGGCCCCTCTTTCTTCAAGCAGACATTCTGCTTTTGAGGAGGCCATCTCAGCTCCTCTGGGACAGACGAATCTCTTTAATTAGCCATCGTCCCAGCTTTTTTTTTTTAAAACCCAATTTCTCTTGCTTCAAAGAGAGGCTTTCTTCCTAGTCCATAGGGAGATTTTGCCACAGTTGGGTTACTCTAGGAGGAAAAGAGTCTGTCTGTCTTCTCTGGAGATTGGGTGAGGAGAAGGAGCAAGAAAAGAACAATTGGGGGATGGTTAGTCAGACATCATCAGTATCCATGCTGCAAAGTTCCTAAAACAAGACTAACTCACGGGGGGGGGGAGGGCTGCGAGGACGTAGAAATGAGAAAACGCGTCTAAATGCGAATTATTCAGTCAAGACAATTAGGGTGGACAAAACTTTGCTTTTTCCAAAGACTAGAACAGAACTGCAGTGTTCCATGAAAAAAACCCAAAATAAACAAAACTCAGAAGTGGCCCAGAAGGGAGGATTACCCAGAGGAAGGAGGAGAAGAAGTAGGCGGGAAGAAAAGAGAGAGAGAAAGAAAGAGAGATGTTAAAAATGAGTCACTTTTTGGCAAATGTTTTGGAAAAGGGGGGGAAAAATCCCAACTCCACACCATCAGGGTTTTTTGCTCAGTTTGAAGACTAATGGACCAAGTACGGCTGAAATGGCTTTCTCCATATAAGAAAAGAAAAAGAAATATTTGACCCTGTAGGATGACCTCCTTGTTTGAAACTCTTCTGTAAACTGGTCTAACTCAGAATAAGAAGACAGAATAGAATACAGAACACAGAATTGAAAGAGGCCTTGGAAGCCCTCTACTCAAGCAGGAGATCCCATACCCTACACCATTTCAGACAATTGGCTGTTCAGTCTCTTCTTAAAAACTTCCTGTGTTGGAGCATCCACAACTTCTGGAGGCAAGTTGTGAACACTCCCCTTCCCCTTGCAAAGCCTGATAAATTAAACCATTTATATTTTGATTGCAGATAAAAGCGTTCACTTCCTTTCACTCTTGTGCTCTTCCAACCTGCAAGCGAGGCATCAACTGGAAGGCATGAAGGGCCAACGGCGGAGAAATGCGAAGAAATAATAAAAGATGCAGAAGCCCTGATTGTGGTGACTGAATGGACCCACAACTACACAGTGGGCATAGCCAGAGGCTCAGGAGAGACCCTCCCTAGTTTCTTGAGCTGTAAAGAAGATAGGGAAGAATTATGCTTTCAAACCTGCAAACTTCTCTTAATGTAAGTTTACAATAAAATCGAATTTGCTTATCTGGTCATGTTTCCTGTCTGGTCTACCTGCTATCACCCATCTAAGACATGCAGATTCTGCTTTAGCAGTTCCCTTTTTGTGTGTTGGAAATGTCAATAGCTCGCTCCCCATCACCCTCCGATCTCAGCTGTTTCTCTCCCCCCTCCTGGAGATTTAAATTAACTTCCAGGTGAACTTTTCCTCCTGACAGACTCAAGATGGTAGGTTGATCAGCGTCCTACATCTGGCCCCTTTCCCCAAACCGATTTCGGGGAAATATCTTCTGGAGAATTCCCTCGCAGGCTGTTTCGGATTAAAATCATGATACAATCCTAAAACATGAGCCAGTTTCCTGCAAACGGACACCACCCTTTTCTGGAAACCGCTGCGTTCTGACTTCTTTCTGGAAGAGTTTGGTAACTCTTGGAGGTTAGGAGATAAAACCCAGCCCGCAAGGCACATTTTGGCTTTGCACGACCTGTCAACTTTGCCATCGTGGTGTGTGAGCTTCAATTTATGGGTGAGCTTGCTAAGCAAATCCAGCCCGTGACACTTTATTGAACAAAGCAGAATTGGACAAGCCTTAGCTCATGGCAAGCTATAACGTCAGCCTTGACTGGATGAGAGATTAAGGCAAATGTCTTTAATTTAATTTAAAAGGCAGGAGGTTATTCCAAGAACAGCAGATGGAGGGAAGGATTCAACCCCTTCTTCTTCTTCTTCTTCTTCTTCTTCTTCTTCTTCTTCTTCTTCTTCTTCTTCTTCTTCTTCTTCTTCTTCTTCTTCTTCTTCTTCTTCTTCTTCTTCTTCTTCTTCTTCTTCTGCTGTTAGGATCTCATATGATCAAGTATGTTCTACCAGGCAGACAAGTAATCAAGCAGGAAACAATACCCTCATCAAGGAATTACCAAGGAGGAAAACACATTGCCACCAACTCTGGCAGAGCAAGTCACTGTACAGTAACAGGAACCAAAACCCACTCTCTTCTAGCACTGATGATGTTATCTAGTTGGGCCAAGAAACGTCTGCAAGAAAACATCAGAGAGCACCAAGGACCCCACAGTTCTCCTCCTCCTCCTCCTCCTCCTCCTCCTCCTCCTCCTCCTTATACCAAGGTCTCCACTGTCCAAGCCTAAGCTACAGGTTTTTCTCTTCTAATGGTCTTGTAATATTCTTTGTAATATTCTTCTTTGCCTTGGGCGGAGAAGTTTCTAGGAAGAACGCCAAATTCTCCTCCACATGCCAAGACCTATGTTGCACTCCACCCTCCAAGGGTATGATTACCACTGTGCTCTCCAGAACCATTCTATGCACGTGCCATTTGGCCTTCTCCATCCCCAATTCCTGCCAGGTTCTTGCCCTCCACTCCTTCTCTTGAGGCGCAGGGTAACGAAGAGTAGCATTCCAGACAGATACCCCTAATGGAGACTCTTGAGACCTAGACAGAAGAGGCTGGAGTGCTTCCCAACCTTCTAGAGGACGGTGCAGCAGCTGCCAATTAGCCTTTGCAACGAAACTCTCTTAAATGGCCTCAACTAGCTGACTTTCACCTCACAGGCTGCCCATTTGCTTTGAAAAGTTTGCAAGCCTGATTCTCGGTCCTCGGCCATGGTCAAGGCAGCCGACGACCCAAGTTTAATGTAATGTAAATTCAACCCTGAACTCTGGCCCCAGTTAAAATGATAATGCTGGCATCAGCAGGGAGAGGAATAAAGGCACATAAATTAGTGCACATTAAAAGCCTGAGCAAGGATGGACCTCTCTTGGCGGGGAAGAGGATGGGGGGTTGGGTTTGGCACCGGGATTCTTCTCCTCTGGGATTTGGAGAAAGAAAAGGAGGATATTAAGGCTGGGACGAAGTCTGCAAAACAAGCTATCCGATTGCAGCTCTTGCTGACGACGTGCCATCTTTATGCTGAAAAGCTACATGGGCTGAGCGTTTTCAGCCCCCCCCCCCAAAAGGAGAGTCTCCAGGGGACCAGTTGGCAGTAGGCATATTGATCTCCAACCTCACACTTCTTCCCTTCTCCTCTTGAAAGCGTGTTTGTCTCCTTCTCATTGGTAGCCCCTTCTGTTCCTGCCATAAATAAATTGCTTATTGGCTTCTCAGCTTCTTCCCCAGGGCATTTGATCATCTGTTGGAAAGGGGGAAAAAAAGACGACACCAAGGAAGAAAGCGACACAAGAAATCAAGACTGCGCCACTCATCCCAGCTTTTTTTCTCCCTAGCCAAACCTGCCTAAATATCAGCCCTGCCTGAAGAAATCACAACCGCTGTGAACTGCCACAAAACCCGGGGAAAGCTAACAAAAGGACAGAAAACGAGAGAGACTCTCCCCCAGCCCAAAGCATAAAGCAGAACAGCTGCTATTTTGTCGAGATACCTCACAGTTGGGGTTTAAGGCTGCCGCAGTTAGCGGAGCTTAATGATGGAGTGTGGGTTGACAATGGAAGATTAACTCAATGTGTTTGTTATAGGGTAATGATGGAGAGGAACGTTTCAATTAAATATCCAGTACCCTGAAGAGCAGCTTTGAGAAGATAGCCCCAGAGCAATGAATTACAGGCCGCTTTGGGGAGACGTAGCTGCTGCTTGCTGGTGAGGTCTTCTCGGCCTCCCACTTGGCTAGGTGGGCAACTGAAGAAAACCAGGAGAAGTGATAATGGAGAATATTTATAGCTCAGGGTTGAAATGGGGTGTCCTTGTTGCTCTCTGAGCTTGGGGGTTTTCTTGCAGACATTTCATTACCTGACTAGGTAACATCATCAGTTATCTGTCTTCCTTCTTTCTTTCTTCTTTCCTTTTTCTTTCCTTCTTTCCTTTCTTTCTTCCTTCCTTCCTTGTCTTGCAGTCATTTCATGACCCAGCTAGGTAACATCATCAGTGATCTGTCTTCCTTCCTTCCTTCTTTCCTTCCTTCCTTCCTTCTCTTGCAGACATTTCATGACCCAACTAGGTAACTTCATCAGTGATCTGTCTTCCTTCTTTCCTTCTTCTTTTCATCTTTTCTTTTCTTTCTTTCTTCCTTCCTCCCTTCCTTGTCTTGCAGACATTTCATGACCCAACTAGGTAACATCATCAGTGTTAGAAGGAAATGGATGGGTTTTGCAGAGTGGAGGAGGAGGAGGAGAAGGACTTTGGGCTCCTTGATGCTCTCTGAGCTCTGCTTTCTTGCAGACATTTCATGACCCAACTAAGTAACATCCTCAGTGCTACATAAGTACTAGCACTGAGGATGTTATGTAGTTTGGCTAAAGAAACGTCTACAAGAAAAACAACCAAGCTCAGAGAGCACTAAGGACCCCTCAGAGCAAAGAGGAGTTTACTAAATAAGAAGGCCTGCCCAATCCATCTAATCAGACCTGATGGAAGCTGTCTTATTCATTTACTTCTCCACTTTACAGAGTCACTCATCTCAACAAGGCAAGGAACAGAACCAAAATAAAATAAAAACAATGACAGCCGTTGCAAAAATTAAAAGATAAAGCAGCTGAGATAGTGCAAACCAAATCAACCAGCATAACCAAGAAGTGGATTCCTGCATGTACTTAGAGCCCCAAGCCTGGGAACCGAACCAATGGTTTTGTACTCCTTTAAAATTTGGTGCATGTAGACTAGCCTTTCCCAACCATAGCAAATTCCAGACGTTGGACTTCAACTCCCAGAATTCTGCAGCCCCTAGGGCCCTGGATGGGAATGCTGGGCATTGAAGTCCATCCATTTAGAATTTGCCACGGTTGGGAAAAACTGACCTTGGGTCTCTCAGTGTTAATTTAACAAGGGTGGGGCAGGGAATCTAGCATTCTCTGAGCATTTAGGATCAATTCCACCCACCGCTGGCCAAGAGCCATGGTGGGTGGGAGTTGTATTCTAAAACATCTGGAGATTTTGTAGCATTTGTCCAAGATCGAAAGCAGGACCCTTTCCCAGCTCAGATACCTTTCTGCATGCTATGATGGTTCTCCCCAGATAAATAACAAACCTCAGATTTTTTTCCGACATTGCCCAGGACCATAATAGAAATTTGATTTGATTAGACATTTCTTCACTCATTCTTATTCTCTGCACTTCTAGGAATCCCCTGGCGGTGTTGTGGTGTCAAAATAAAGCAAATAAATAAAGGCCAGAAAGACTTCAGCAAATGTAAATGGGTAGGATTTTTTTTAAGCCTTCTTATGTCCCCTGATAGAACAAAGAAGCCTTGTCTGCTACCTACCTCGTCAAATAGACAGACAGACAGACAGATGATAGAGAAAGATAGATAGATAGATAGATAGATAGATAGATAGATAGATAGATAGATAGATAGATAGATAGATAGATAGATAGATAATAGGGATTATATGTGGTTTTGTCCTTTCTTTTTTCTTTTTTTAATTTACATTTTGACAACATTTTTATCTAGTTTTGTTCTGTCTCTGTTCATTTTTTTTCTTTTCGATTTTAGATTTTAATCTTTTCAATAAAATAAACTAAAATAATTTAAAACACACACACACAGAGAGAGAGAGAGAGAGAGAGAGAGAGAGAGAGAGAGAGAGAGAGAGAGAGAGAGAGAGAGAGAGAGAGAGAGAGAGATTGGCTTTACTGACTCCGCTTTAATATCACCACCCTTTGTTAAAAAAAAAAAAAAGCTCAGATTTTTGCTAGAGATGTAAGAGACCCAAAGTATTAAATCTGAGGTGGGAATTTTGCCCATAGAGCTGGTTGTCATATGGTGGTTACACAACACAACAGCACACATTCCAGCTTTGAACAGATGGTGTGAGTCTACCCTGAATGAATCAGATATACCTGGCAATACCTTAGCAAATATGAAAGAGGTCTATGAATTTATTTATTGAGATGGAGGAGAATGTTTGCCGAGCCTTGCTGTGCCAAGAAAGTTTCTTTTCCTTGCATTGCATTAGAAGGAGGGGAGGGAAAAAAATATCTAAGCGGGTGTGGAATTTATTTTGTGCAACACCAATGAAAACCTTTTTCAAAATCACAGGTGGGTTGATCTTTCAGCTTCAGTTTCTTTGTGTTGATGATGGATGGATGGATGGATGGATGGATGGATGGATGGATGGATGATAGAGAGAGAGAGAGAGAGAGAGAGACAGACAGACAGACAGACAGACAGACAGACAGACAGAGAGATTGAGAGAGAGAGAAAGAGACAGAGAGAGTAGGAGAAGAAGAGACAGAGCCTGGGGATGGAGTCAAGAGAGGACTCAGCTTAGAATTGTTACGTGTTCACAAATGCTCCAGGTCCAGCCCCCCCCCAACTGGCTGAGGAATTCTGGGAGTTGAAGTCCACAGTCTTAAAGGTGCCAAGGTTGGATACATCTGATCTAAAGTTCTTCTTCAAAACTCTTCCAGGATTCATATCAAATCCAATCTTCTTTTCCCCGCTGGCAGCTGCAAAGTTACGTCCTTTGTTCAAGGTTCTAGAAGTTACTTTTCTTCTCCCTCTCCCTCTCCCCCCCCCCCCCACTCTCTCTCTCTCTCACTGAAAGATGCTTTCCTACAATTTAGCTGTAATATTCAGGTTAAATCCCCAGAATGCATGTACAGTAATTGTTCAGTGATTTGGGATGCTGAAACATCACTTTATCTACGCCACTGGGTTCTTCTGCTAAAAATGATTTCTCAGCTCAGGCTTCGATAGGGTGGGCAATGACAATAACACAATTCACTATCCGTCTTATCTGGTGGGAAGAATCTAATCTTTTTTTAATCCAGGGGGATTCGTAAAGCAGGGAACCGGTGGATTGGGGGACTTGGGTGTGGAACAGATATTTTTAAAAAGGAACCTAATTACTCTTGCAGACAACATGTGGCCCATCTCAGCTCCATTTTGTGCAGTCTCTTTCACTGGGTAACATGAGAACTCTACATATGTTCTTCTAGTAGCTAATGAGCATTCCCTGTAGATTCTTTGAGCTTTTACTCTCATTACCCATGACCCTTGACCCCGTGTTGCTTTGAAGGGATAGAAGCTGGAGGTCAGGACAAGTTGGGTATGGCGAAAAATCACATTAAGGCATAGTGTTTTGTTTGATCCTAGCCTCTATGGTTTAATCAACTAGGTTTAAATAAGTGACTGCTTAACATACGGGGTGAAGAGGCCTGGGATTCTTATCCTAGTTCTATAATCCCTTGACCATCAGTGATTTGACAATCAGTAAATCACACCGCTAGAAAAATTTCAATTCTTGTCACCCAGTTGGAGTTTAACCCTCGACCTTCGGCATTACAACAGATTAGAGGATCTGATATCTAAGTCTGCAGACACTAGAAAGCTTCTCTCTCTATTTCTCCAAGTAATGAGCAGTGTTCTCCTATCTCACAGCCATTCCTCTTTCTCCCTGGTTCCCAAAGCAACACTGAGCCCTTTGAAGAACTTCAGATCTTATTCTGTCTTCTTTCTCCATCAACTTCACTGCTTTGGATCTAGTAAAAGTCTTCCTTTTCACGTCAGAACATCAGAATAACAGAGTTGGAAGGGACCTTGGAGGTCTTCTAGTCCAACCCCCTCCTTGAGCAGGAGATCCTATACTATTCCGATCAAATGGCTGTCCAATATCTTCTTAAAAATTTCCAGTGATGGAGCACCCACAACTTCTGGAGGGAAGTTGTTCCAATGGTTTATTGCTTTCGCTGTCAGGAAGTTTCTCCTTAGTTCTAGGTTGCTTCTCTCCTTGATTAGTTTCCACCCGTTGCTTCTTTTCCTGCCTTCTGGTACTTTGGAGAATAGGTTGACCCTTGTCTTCTCTGCGACAGCATATTTCCTATAAATATTCAAAATATTCATACATTTCTTTTCTCTTCAATGTCACCCTCAGCTTTGTTTCCTCTTGTTTACCCAAGCTTTCTTTTTTGCTTTCTTTCCCTTCTTCCTTCCCTCTTTCCTTTCCTTTCCTTTCCTTTCCTTTCTTTTTTCCATGAGCAAATTGAGGAAGACTAGTCATTATGGATCTCAGAAATTGTAAACGATGGGGATTCTGTGGCTGAATACATTACCTTGGTAAAGCTACTAACAAGAAAAATTTAACCTGTATCTTGTGAGCATTCGTCTACAACTGGCCAAATTCCCCTGCTCCAACTTTACACACAGAATCAGTCAAGAACAGAAGATCTAAATGAAGCAGAAACATGTCCAAAGCAAGAAATATTGCCAGAGTCCTCTCTTCTCTTCCTTTTCCCTTTCAGCCTCGGCTCAATACGAGGCTAAGGCTGGTAAATTATTTATAAAGTGGGCCAGGAGTTGAGCAGAATAGGGAGAACCTTCTGCGACTTACTTTTCAACACCTTGCAATATGTAAAGTTAGTTTCCCTCACTTTCTGCTTTGGGAAAATCTCCACTGGGGTTCCAGAGAGAGAGAGAAATATTGGTTTTATTTAGAATGTTTACGTTAAATGCTGCTGGTGCCAAAATACATATTGGCAGAACTGGGCAGTTCTGCATATTCTCAGACAGGTTTGCGCCTCCTGAAAGTGGAAAGGTTACACTGGCAAACACGATACTGATTCATTCCTGTTAATTACCAACATCTGCTGTGAAAATCACTTTTCTTAAAAATCAAGTGTTTTGGCACCCAGTTGGTGCCTGGCGGAACAGAGAGATGTTAAGGCACAGTTTTCCAAGAATCGGGTATATGACAAGTCCAGTATTTTCCAAAGCACCTGAAGGCAGGACAAGAAACAATGGACGGAAACAAATCAAGGAGAGAAGCAACCTAGAACTAAGGAGAAACTTCCTAACAGTGAGGACAACTAACCGGTGGAATGGCTTGCCTCCAGAAGTTGTGGGTGCTCCATCACTGGAGGTTTTTAAGAAGAGGCTGGACAACCATTTATTTGAAATGATATAGGGTCTCCTGCTTGAGCAGGGGGCTAGACTAGAAGATCTCTAAGGTCCCTTCCAGCTCTATTTTATTTGGAGACATTCTTATGCAACACACAGCAGGAGTTTAAAGCAAGATTTCCCAAACTTGGCAACTTTAAGATGGGTGGACATCAGCTCCCAGAATTCTAAGCTGGCTGGGAATTCTGGGGCTTGAAGTCCACCCATCTTAAAGTTGCCAAGGACCCTTTCATTCTTGCTTAGAAGATCAGGACAACTCACGTAAGCTAGTGTTGAGTCTTCATAGAGACGAGGCCAAGGCTGTGGGCTAGTAAGAAGGCATCATGAAAATGTGTGAGGTTGATTGAGATGAAATGGATTTCAAGAATTCCAGAAATGGGATCGTTTCTCCTTTGGAATCAGTTTCCCTAATTCATGAGGAGATCTTCTGATTTTCTAACAGGCTTCCTAGGATGGCAGCAAGTAGGCAAGTCTCTTTGCTGATAAAGAGGAAGTTTACACGACGGTCTTCAAAACCATGTAATGGTCTTCAGAACCCTTGTCAATCTGGGAATCATCTATTTCACTTATGGGTAGTCCTCAACCATCCATTTAGCAACCATCTGAAGTTCCAAGGGCAGTTACATTATAGTTCTTCACCAACATCCAACTGGTGATGGTCTTCCTGCATTGGGATTCATTGACTAGGTCCATGAATCACAATAAATCATGGCTTGTTTCAGCCTTAAGTAAGACACTGTGGCTGAGTTCACACCTCTAGCAAGACCCAAATCAAGCTACGTTATGGTTTAATCCAAACTTTGCCATCCTATGGCTGAATTAGATCTTCTTTTGCCCTTAGAAACCCAGATAGGATCATCAGTATGAAACACGTTGCTTAAAATAAATGTTTTCTGCATTTTACACTTTTTACATCTTTATAGCACTCTGGAATCCTCCGTCATTTTAAAGCACCATTTTGTTTGACAGCTAAGTGCATTAGTGCATGCTTTTATGAGAACTGGATATTTTCCCCTCCCTTTTTAGTAAAGTAATTATTTTCTCCTGTACTTCCTAAGAATTATTCCACAGATGTTAACATAATTCTATAGTTACAGCCTGCACATATTTTCAGTCTGAGTTCGTCCTGAGGGCACAGACCTACCTTAAGAATAGGACTGCATGGCTAAACAGGAAATACTGACTAAATGGAGTTAAAATGGCTCCAAAATAAATATGAAGGAAGGAACTGGGATCAGACCCAACAGAATGGCTCTGCCTTGGCAATTTAGCACAAGACCATAGCTAGACATTTGGCAGTCAAGCAGATACCAATCTAGAGTTGTCTGCAGGATATGGGCATCAACTCATGATAGCAGGATTAAAGCTCCATCTGTGTGTGTGTGTGTGTGTGTGTGTGTGTGTGTGTGTGTGAGAGAGAGAGAGAGAGAGAGAGAGAGAGAGAGAGAGAGAGAGAGAGAGAGAGAGTTTGTCTTTGTCTTTGTGTGTTGCATCATCCCATCTTCTACCTTGACTTTTTGACCCCTTTCTGCAGATATATTTGAGTCTGCAAATTTGAGCAGCCACTGACTCGTGTCCATATATAGCTCTAATCTCATCCTCCAGTTCGACATTTTCATTTATATGGAACATTTTAAGGAGTTGCTCGGGAACGGTTCCAGCTCAAACTTTGGGGATGATTGATGGGGAAAGCTTAAAACAGGGATACGTTTTGGAAAGAAGTGGAAGCGAAGCAATTCCTCTCCATCCTCAGCCCATCTGCCTGAGCGAACATGATTGATTGGCACGTTTCCTACACCACTCCGTACCCCATCAGATGGCACTGTTGGGCTGCTCACTATCGGGCAGTGTCAAAGGCACTGATTTCTACCACAAAAGCTAGATTGCAGCATTTTTTCTTTCCCCCTGCGTAGAGCGCTAAAGCAACGAGGCTGTTAAATAAACAATGACAACAAAGATGTCGGGACATTAGCTATGGGAATATTTGGAAACCTGCAAACCAACCGACTGCAGTTTTCTAACAGCCCTTCTGGAACCATTCGCATCTACAGCATGTCTGTGTGCTTGAGCAGTCATGCTGGCTAATGGACTTCCAACCAAGATGCGCAGAGGAAAAGGGCTCTTTTTCTGCCTATGTGCAATCCAAGCCATGTAAAGGGGACCCAAGCTGTCAAAGCCCTGATTCCCCACAAGATCCCTCCTTAGAGCATGGTTGGTCAACCCCAGGTGACTTTAACATCTGTGGACTTCAACTCCCAGAATTCTCCAGCCAGCCATGCTAGGTGATTTTAGAGGATTACGCCATCAAGTTAGCATGTTAGCTAGGCAAAAATGGTGACTTATAATATCAAAAAGTGACTCCATCGATACTAAAATTTTCATTGAATGAAAGCCTGAGATTTGTCTTGGATCAAGAAAAACAAGGAAGGAAAGGAGAGTCGAAGATGGAAGGAAGGAAGGAGATGGGGAGGAAGGAAAGTAGAAGAGCGGATGGATGGATGGATGGATGGATGGATGGATGGATGGATGGATGGTGGAAGGGATGAAATAAGAAATAAGGAAGGAGATAAAATGAAGGGAAGGAGGGAAGGAAAGAAGGGAGGGAGGGAAGTAGGAGAGGATGGATGGAAGGAAGGAAGGAGATGAAAGAGAAGAAGTAAGGAAGGAGATGAAATGAAAGGAAGGAAGGAAGGAAGGAAGGAAAGAAGGAAGGAAGGAAGGAAAGAAGGAAGGAAGGACTTCGCTACATTTAGGTATTCCCAGTTAAGTATTCCTTCACCCTATCTTCATCTCCCAGTCAGAATTAGATGAACTACTTACAGGGACAAGGACCTATTTCCTGATATTTAATATTTCATATTCTCTGTGTGGACATTTGCACAAGAAGACAGAGGAAAGAGGAAGGTGGTGCTGGATATAGTCAAAAACAACGGATGGTGTCTAGGTGTCTAGCAGGAGCACCACTCCCTGCAGATTGGCTTCACTTGAAGATAAATCTCTGGCTCCCCAGAGGACAATCTTGGTGGAGAAATAGAAATGAACTATTAATCTACTGCTAACAGTGACTTATTTCTCCTCAGCCAGCACTGTTTCTTATTTATTATCTAGTCATTCCTTCTAATTTAAAGATCCTAAAACATTGAGGATGGACTTCTTGGAATATTCAAAAGCTTTTTAGAAGTATCAGTTTTGGAAGGAGTTGCAGTAAGTTGACCTGGATACAGCTGTGAAGGAGTCAGCTCTCCGTGGATTTGTGTGGTGTCCATTTCCTCCTCACTTCCAAGATTTATTAGCCTGTGGTGAAAGGATGAAAAAAAAATATTAGCAGCTGAACTGAGGCAGGTTGAAAGAGCGCTAGGATCAATCAGGACCAAAGAACTGTCAAAGCTCTTTTTCTCTTTCTCTTTCTCTTCCTTCTCCTTCTCCTTCACCAGCACTCCTTCTCCACCACCACCATTCTTTTTCCTTCTCCTTATCTTTGTCCTTCTCTTTCTCCTCCTCCTCCACCATCATTCCTCATCCTTCTCCTCCACCATCTTTTCTTCTCCTCCTCCTCCTTCTCCTCCTCCACCACCATTCCTTCTCCGTCCCCTTCTACTCCACCATCTTACTTCTACTTCTACTTCACCATCATTCCTCTTCCTCCTCCTCCTCCTCCTGGTATCCTTACACCAGAGACTGAAAAATATACCAGCCCAGTCCAGTTGGAAGACATGCACCTGGAATCTCAGATGAAATGGTTCATTTAATAACCATGACAAAAAGGTCATAAAATTGGGCATAACTTACTTAAAAACCACTTTGCTTAGCAGTGGAAATTCTGATCCCAGCTGTGGCTATAAATTGAGGATTACCTTTATGGCACTAACCTAGCTCTTTGTTTTAATTGGTAGGGTTTTTTTTACCAGACTGGACCTTGTAGGATTTGCAAGTCCAAATATTTCATCGTGTAAGGTCATTGTCTAAGATGGCCCGTTCTATATCATTTCCCTACTTTGTAAAACTCTAGTTTCTTTAATTGGGGACATCTCGCTTCTCAAGCCAAAGATTTTCAACTAACGAATGTAGCTCACTAATCACCAGCGTGCACCCGAAACCAAGTGACGAGGATTGTCAAACGTTGGAGCTGTTGTTTGGAAAAATATCCAGAGCGGAGAGGAACTGAACTGACAACGCTTCTGTTTACTCAGGATTGTCTTTAGTTGTGGTCTTAATGAGCTCCCTGAGTTTAAAACCACTGTGTCTGTGTGCACGTACAGCTGCGTCTTAGTTAAATGTTTGGCTGGCGTTACTTATCAAGGGCTTAAAAACTCAATCTGGCAAATTTCAAGCAGCGGGGGGGGGGGAAATGCATGCGCCTCAGAGTGATGAAACCGGGGACGCTGAAAATATGTTTCTCAAAAAGTAATATAACAGATTCGGTGCTCAGTTGCATATCAAACAGACCCAGCCTTCCAGCAACTATTGTCTCATAATCTGATCTGGCATCGATTCACGACATACAGAAAGCAGCCATATTGGGAGGCAAGTGTGCTTGCTCCGGAATGGATGTTCTTCTCCAAAAGAATTCCTGCAGAGACTTCAGTCCCAGAGGCCCGAAGATGTTCCAAGATTCTGCAGGAACTGTGCACAGCTTCCTCAAAGCATCTCCAGATGGATCCCATTGTGATGGTTGGTGTCTGCAGAAGGGGAAGTGGTGTGATAGACTACAGTGGAGTTGCTGTTCCCCAGGAAGAAGGGAGCACATTCCAGAAAAGGGGCTAAAATGAGAAAAAGCACAGCCCAGAACTGGATAGGAGACAGAGAAAGAGAGTTAGCATAGCTACTTCCTATAATCTCTCAGGGTATATCCATTGGGGTGAGAGTAGTAAGGGTTGAGTCTGGCAAGATTCTGTCTACCGGATGGGAAAGAACTGAACCTGGACTATTGTAAAGGTGCTTTTTTAAAAGGCAATTGGGCTTTCTTGTTTTTTCCTTGGAGTCATTTTGTTGCTCATTCAAGAAGCTTATTCAGTTCAGAACTGAAAACAAGAAAGTCCAGTTGCCTTTTGAAAAAGCACCTTTGGGACATGAGCTGGATGACTGAGCATCTCCACAGACTTTGAACTTTGACTAGATTGTTCTATGTCATTCTTGGTCTGGGCCTGATCTCAATGGATTTATTTTGGGACAATATGTCTAACAAGAGCCCAGGATGGTCTTCTGGGAGAGACAAAGAATCAGGACTACATGTTAAACTCCAGCTAAGCTGATGCATTGCTCACATCTATACGCAGTCAACTAGTCAACTAACAGTCACCAATAAATCGGTGCGAGATAAGAGTTTACAGAATTCAAGAGGGGTTGGACTTACATTTGTGGGAATGTAATGACTTCAGGCTAATTCCTCTCTTGACTCCACCTGCAGGCTCTGTCTCTGCTTCTACATGGATCAAGATTTCTCCCCCCCTCTTCTGTTCTGGGATCCTCCTCTTACCAAGAATTATACCTCAAAAATGTCATGTAATAAAACAAGCCTCTTTTTTCTTCAGCAATGCTCACTTCAAACACTGTTAAATGGTCGCGCCCTCAAATAACCTCAGTTATGACTTATTAAAGAATCCTTTGAACTATAAAGTGAGACACCACTCACTCAAGCAGATGCTACCTTGGGGAAACATCTAATGGGAAAACCTAAGAATGTCCCCATCGTTTGGAGAGAATCATATCACAAGGCAACTGCCCAAACTACAAAAAAAAAAAAAAAGATGCACCAATGCAGTCTTAGTTTACAAGCTCTGGTTTAGCTTAAGCCCAATCTGACAAGGATCGGATGATTGGAGGGTTTTGTTTTGTTTTAGATAAACCCTTCTGCGCTATGTGTACAATTTAGTCCATGGATAAAAGAGAGAACAACAGTCTGCGGGATGAATAAAATATGTGAATGCTCTATTCTAGGACAGTAAGTTTTTTTTTCCAGAGCACTTCGCAACATGACATGTAGCTACATGTTTTATTTAAATGGGCTTTTTAATGCCACATTGCCAAGTTTGATTGCAGCGATGTCATTTATCCTCCGTGTAGCATAGTAAAAGTAATGGGAAATTTGACTCAGGATTTTCATGGTGCGGAATCTGATTCATGCAAAAATAACACAGAGTAATTCTGAGTTTTGTCCTTCCTAACAACATGTTCAATGTCTCTGGCAAACCGCTCTCTCCATCTTTAGTTTCTCCTGAGGCTTGGCACAGCTGCCTCGCAAAACTAGAGCAACAAAGCATCCCACAATCATGGGCCGCGAAGCAGCAAACGGGCAAATAAAATTTGCAGGACACGCACGTTCGAAGAAGCAATGGACATTCCTGCCAAAATGGAAGGCAAAGAAGACTTCATCCATCAAATCAGATCTGAGGTCTTTAGAGCACAGTTTGGAAAGCAGCTTCACAAATGGCCTGCGCTTCTCAGCATGCCTTTGCAAGTGATTAACAGAATAACAGAGTTGGAAGGGACCTTGGAGGTCTTCTAGTCCACCCCTCCCCATTGTCCAATCTCTTCTTAAAATCCTCCAGTGTTGGAGCACCCACAATATGTAGAAGCCAGTGTCTATGGAGATGCTTAGTCATCCAGGTCAGAACTGAAGGAGCTCCTTGGATGAAAAACGAAACATCTTCAAAGAAAAAAAAAGACCAGTTATCTTTTGAAAAAGCCTTTGGAACATCTGGAGGCAGGTTGTTCCACTGACTAATTGTTCTCACTGTCAGGAAATTTCTCCTTAGTTCTAGGTTGCTTCTCTCCTTGATTAGCTTCCATCCGTTGCTTCTTGTCCTGCTTTCTGGTGCTTTGGAGAATAGATTGACACCCCCCTCTTCTTTGGGGCAGCCTCTTGGCTATTGGAACACTGCTATCATGTCTCCCCTCGTTCTTCTCTTCATTAAACTAGACATACACAATTCCAGCAACCGTTCCTTATATGTTTTAGCCTCCAGTCCCCTGATCATCTTTGTTGCTCTTCTCTGCACTCTTTCCAGAGTCTCAACATCTTTTTTACATCGTGGTGACCAAAACTGGATGCAGTATTCCAAGTGTAGCCTTACCAAGGCATTGAAGAATGGTATTAACTCATTGCGTGATCTTGATTCTATCCCTCTTGTTAATGCAGCCTAGAACTACATTGTTGACTCCTGTATCATGGATGGGTATGTGAGGGACCAGAAAAATCTGTCTGGGGCCAGGCCAGACTGAGACTGGATCCAAGCACCGGCTGCAGACACCGTCAACCACATAGAGAATGCAATTGGTGCTCAGCCCCCAAGTGCTTAACCATGCTTTATTAAGTAAGCTGCCATTGGCGGCTTCCGCACAATACATTAAGCGATAAATACTGATATGTTCATCCGATCTGTGTTTGCCAAGCCTAACCCAGTGACATTTGCATTCAGTGCATTGCACGAACAAAGGCAGCCTCAACAGGCATCGCCATTTACACAAAGTTGCACCCCCAGCTTCTTTTAAAGACTCCAAAGAAGAGAGAGCTATAAAAGAACCAGCCTTCTCCCTCCCTCCCCCCCCCACACACACACCTTCCTTCTCCATTGTAAAAGCCTAGGACAGCCCTATAGAACATCCACCTATTGGCATTCAGGCCCCAAGGCAGGCTGGCTGCTGTGGATTAGCAGTCCTCTAAGTGAAGGCGATAAAGAATAAATATAGGATGCAGCATTGCCAGAATGGACTCTGTTCATTTATTTCTGACAAGTTTGAGTTTAGCGTTAATTATTCATCAGGTTTGCCGCGCATTGGAAAAATGTGCCACGGTGGGTTCTGTAAAAGGAAGGGGGGCACTCGAGCAGGAACCGGCATGTCGCGACACGGAGGGTGGGTGGGTGGCATCTTTGCAAGGGGGAAGGAGAAAGATTGGAGGGGGTAGGTGAGATTTCTATAAGGGAAACTGTTAAACCACTGCGGCATCTACCCTCAAGAGTGGCTCCGTAGACAGGGCTGAAGCAGAAGAAAAAACTGAACTATAGCTGGCTGAATAAATTGCAGTGGGGTGTGGATTCTTGCACCACATTAAGTCGTAAGCCACAGTTTAAAGTAAGCATCTTGTTGTGCACAAACAAGCAAAACACATTTTCTCTTTGCATATTGTGTGAATCTGCCCGGCTATCTCTCCAGGGTTTTTAGTTGGGTTTTTCTATAGGGGTTCCTCAAAGTGGAACTGGTGGCCTGGCCAAAGAAACATCCCTGATTAAAAAAAAAAAATCAAAAGATGAAAACAAAGCGAAACATAGCTTTTTCATAGAAATAGTAGCCCTCACCTGACAGGAACAGGATACCTGTCTATCTTCCTGATTAGGTGAACTGGTACCCCACAAGATTCTCAGGGAAATGAAGGGAGGAAGGAAGGAAGGGAGGAAGGAAGGAAGGAAGGAAGGGAGGGAGGGAGGGAGAGAGAAAAGAAAGAAAGAAAGAAAGAAAGAAAGAAAGAAAGAAAGAAAGAAAGAAAGAAAGAAAGAGGGAGGGAGGAGAGAGGGAGGGAGAGAGGGAGAGAGGAAGGAAGGAAACCAACAAGATTGCACATTTATTGCTTCAGTTCCCTCTGCACTCCAACTTCACTGACATTTAACCAACTTCCTAGCCTTAGCCCAACCTCACCTTCTTATGGGTCAAAGAAGCCAACGTTTTGGACTGCCGGAATCCATCCGAAAGTCCAGGTTCCAAGTAAAGCAGCCACATCCTGTCTCTCCCCCAGAAAGGACCCAAAGAGGATCCACTGGATGATCCTGCCGAGGAAATGAAATTGTTTACCAGCCCAGAAATATTTATTATAGCTAGATGGGAGCGTATGAGTTCATGCACGCCTCAGAAAGATGAGTGATGATGCCTCAAAATGGATAGTTTTCTCTCTCCCTGCGCCTGGAAACCCTCAAATGCAGCATTGGCACTTTGGGATTTTACGACAGGTTTAAATCAGAGCTTTTTAATGGCTTTTTTTTCAATCCAGAGGTGTTATTTTCGTAGGCGTCTTCTTCATGCTCTCCAGAATGGTTAACAACTGGAATGGACAGAGGTGACAAGTTCTTGGTTCTCCCCAGAGGAAGGTCACATAGTCCTCAGCTATGGGGAGGGAAGGATTGGAGGCGACTGGGGCCTCTCAGCCCCCCCCCCAAAATCTCCTTTTCCATGGGTCAACGGAAAGTTCTGTCTGCTTTCAAAAACAAAAAAGAATCAATTCATTGACGCTTCCTGTCTTTTGGACTCTCAAGAATAGGCAAGAATCCATTCTATTTTCTACTGCCGGATTTCTCCTCCTGGAGACTCTTGTTCTTAAGTCCAAAAAAACTGCACTTAATTAGCAAACATATTTGCTTTGGCCTGGGACTCCCTTCCTGCTCCAGAATGACAAACTAAAAACTTTTTGCATTCCACACCGGTTAAAAAAAAAAAAAGAAAAGAATCAAAATTGATAAAAAGGCAGAGTTGGATTTATAAACTTCCAAATAAATGAACGGGATTAACAATTAACAGGACAAAGAAGACTGCAACAGTCATTTCAAGAGGATTGGGTTCAATTTATGACGGTAATGGAGCTTCCCAGTTACAGTCATACGTCAAGACAGTCGTAAAGCGGGTCCTTGTGTGACCAACCAGATGTTCCACTTTGTTCGGTGGCAACTATTTGTTTGGTTTTGGCGTTGTGATGCTTGTGGCCAGGAGGCATCCTTGAGGATCATGCAAAGTGAGAAGAACCCAGCCAGGCGGACAGACCTTGTTATGCTAACCATGGCTTAGCATAATGAATAGGCCCATCTCGGAGAGCGTGGTCTGATTCATCGACTGCTTTGATTTATATTCAACCTTTGGAAGTCCACTGGATATCAAGTGAAACCATTTATTTCAGCCATAAGGGCAGAAAACAGCAAAACAAAACCTACAAGGTGGAGAGGGGGAAGAGAAAGGGAGAAAGAGAGAGAGGGAAAAAGATAAAGTGAAAGAACAAGAGGGAAAGAGAGAGGGGGAGGAGAGAAAAAGAGGGAGAGAGAGGGGGGAAGAGAGAGACAGAGAGGGAAAAAGAAAGTGAAAGAGCTTGAGGAGAGAGAGAGAGAGAGAGAGAGAGAGAGAGAGAGAGAGAGAGAGAGAGAGATCTGGCCTGTTTCAACTCTGCAAAAAAAACGAGAGAGGGGAAAAAAGGAATCTGAAAGAGATGGAAGGAGGTAAAAAAAAAAAGGCCTGGAGAAGTGTGATCACACATTGCCATCCCTCTGAAGGCTTTTGCTTTTGCTTCTAGACATAGCTGTCATTTCATACTAGGCTCAAGAAAGAAAAAGTCATTGCCTACAGCTCTTCCATCTCACTCTCTCTCTTTCTCTTTTCTTTCTCTTTCTTTCTCTCACTTTTTTCTTTCTTTAGCTCTTTTTCTCTTTCTCTCTCTATCTCTGTATGTCTCTCTCATCTATCTCATTTGTCTATTTCTCTATTATCTATCTCTTTCTTTTCTCTTTCTCTTTCACTCTCTTTCTTTTGTTCTCTTTTTCTCTTTCTCTCTTTCATCTATCTCATCATCTGTCTCTCTATCATCTCTCTCTTTCTCTCTCTTTTTCTCTGTGTCTATCTCTGCTCTCTCTTCTCTCCCATCGTCTACCTCTCTATCATCTCTTTCTCTTTCTTTCTTTCTTTCTCTTTCTTTCTTTCTTTCTTCCTCTCTCTCTCTCTCTCTCTCTCTCCATCTCATCCCTTGTTAGCACTTTGCTAGCAAATCTTCCTTCACCCCCCCCCCATCTCTGTTTTGCCCCCTTTTAGGCAATCATAGCTCATCAAAATAATAATAACAATAGTCAAATAATAATTGGGTTTTACAGGAGGATTGAATATCTGGCCCAGATAGCTCAGCTGTTTTCTCTGGACAATCTTCCCTGTCAAGCTTGCTGGTTTTTATTTATTTTGGGGGGGGGGGAGCCACTTACTGTTATCTTTTCTTTTTTAAGAGACCTGCCTGAACATTTCTGAGTCTTTTTTTCTTTTTTCTTTTTCTCCTTATTTTTTTGGGCAGCAAACCCAGCATTTCTCATATGAGGAAGAATCAAGTTTGCTGTGCTCCAATTGCTGCTTATGTTTGTTTTGCTTCATGGTGCCGAGTTTTTTTCTAGCAGTCTCCAATTTCCAGGAAGTGCCCAATTTATTTGGCATTCTACATCGTGTGTATCTTTGGGGCCAATTCATTTTTACTCTATTGGGATTCTGATTCCATTTATGTTTTTTTTTTTAAGTTTCATGCGTGTAAATATTTGTGCAAAGGTTTGCCTCCAGTTTTCTTGAATGTATGTTCTATTTACAGATAAACTAGATTTAGCAACCCCAGCTCGTCAGATTTGTACAGAGTGCCCAAATGTTATCTGCAAACCAGAATGACAGTCTTCGTCTGGATGCTGAGTTCAAGTGACATGCATTTATTCATTTTCGTCATTAAATTGATTTGCCATCATTTGACAAAAACCCAAAGGATCAAACATCATTGTTTAAGTGAATCCCTGCAGTCGGTAAGTGAATCACACCGTCCTTAAGCGAATCCAGCTCCCCCCCCCGCATTGTCTTTGCTGGTTAGAAGCCAGCTGGGAAGGTGGCAAATGGCGATCACGTGACCTCGGGATGCTGCAACCATCTTAAATAGATGTGGAGTTGCCAAGCATCCAAATTTGGATCTCGTGATCATGGGGATGTTGCAATGGTCGTAAATCCGAGGACTGGTTCGTAAGTTATTTTTTTCAGTGCCCTTGTAACTTCAAGCAGTTGCTAAACAGACGGTTGAAATCGTGCACTGCCTGCATTCTAGAAAACCCAGCAAATGTGTTTGACATTAATGGGTTAATAAATAGCAGCCTCATTCAGTTAAATATGTCTAGTCTAGTGCAAAGAAGGACTAGGGGGGACACTAGCAGTATTCCAGTATTTGAGGGGCTGCCCCAAAGAAGAGGAGAGTCAAGCTCTTCTCCAAAATGCCAGAGGGCAAGTCAAGAAACAATGGATGGAAACTAATCAAGGAGAGAAGCAACCTAAAACTAAGGAGAAATTTCCTAACAGTGAGGACAATTAACCAGTGGAACAACCTGCCTCCAGAAGTTGTGGGTGCTCCATCACTGGAGGTTTTCAAGAAGAGATTGAACAATTTATCTGAAATGGTACAGTGGGGGTTGGACTGGAAGATCTCCAAGGTCCCTTCCAATTCTGTTATTCTGAATTTCTGGAATGACGAGCACCCCAAATCTCCATCCGGAAACAAAGGATCCTTATTTCTGTTTCTCCCCCAAAAGAAAATGATGGAGCATGGAAAGCAGATATGCAAATCCTTTATAACCAAGAATTAAACCGGCTGACACGGCACCTGTCATCTGCAAATGTAACACTCTTTACACATGTAAACATTCTCTTTATGTCCAGATTGTATTTGAAAAAGGTTAGGAAGTTGATGGGGGAAAAAAAATCTACATCCTTGAATTTCAAGTCCTCAAAAGTCGGCCTCTTGTTTATCTTCTCTTTCATTTATACAGCAGGCTACGTTTCTCTGGCTTTCCCTTCAATTTGCAAACTGTAAATTTATCATTTTTCTTGGCCAGCTGCATTTACTCCTGAGAGGACAAAGTCAGCATACAAATATTTCAAGCAAATAATTTTGGGAAGAGTGGGGGGGGCTTCCTCTCTTCTTCCTTGCTGGATTGAGAGGATTGAAAAACAAGAGTTGGAAGGGACCTTGGAGGTCTTCTAGTCCAAACACCCCCACCCCCACCCCCACACCCCCCCCCCCCCCCGCTCAAACAGGAGGCACCATATCATTTCACACAGATGGCTATTTAATCTCTTCTTAAAAACTTCCAGTGTTTGGAGCATTCACAACTTCTGGAGGCAGGTTGTTCCACTGATCAATTGTTCTCACTGTCAGGAAATTTCTCCTCAGTTCCAGGTTGCTTCTCTCCTTGGTTCATTTCCATCCGTTGCATCTTGTCTTCTGCTTCTTGTCCTGGTGCTTTGGAGAATAGCGTGACCCCTCTCTTCTTTGTGGCAGCCCCTCAAGTACTGAATTCAACTGTCATATCCCCCTTAATCTTTCTCTTCATAAGACTAGACATACACGGTTCCTGCAACCATTCATCATAATAACAGAATAACTGAGTTAGAAGGGATCTTGGCGGTCCTTTACCTCTTCCCAGTTCCTGCCAGGTCTAAGTCCTTCATGAGGGCCTTCATGACCATAGATGATCTTCTCAGGTCTTCCAACCATGTCAACAAGTTGTATAACTCCCAACTCTATGCTTTTTCCCTCCTCTTTGTAATTACATGGAAATCTGATTACATTGACCTCTAATTAGGGGTCATTAAAATGCCCCAGGTCCTTGGCTTTCTGGATTCTTTTTCTTCATCTTCTTCTCTTCCATTTAAGATCAGATTTCAAGGTCTACTTAGGAGACTTTCTGTAGATCCATCTGCAATATATCTAGAGGAGTTTTTCAGCATCTCCATCTCTCCATTCAACCTCTCTCTGCCCCTCCCTTCCCCTCCCCCCCCTTTCAGCTCAGGTCAATAATTTTAATAGAGGTGAACATTTGGGAGGGGTGAGCTTTTCTGTTTCACTTTGTTAGTAAGCTTTTGGAAGTTTAATGGGCTGCCCTCTGAAGTGTATAATTGGTGCTGGTGGCAGGAAGCCAAATAGTTGTGTATTTTTTTTTAAAAAAAAAGGGAAGAGAGAAACTACTTGAAGCACCAACATGTTTTCCTCTTTATTTTATTTTATATTTTATTTTATTTGAGCTACATTCCTTTCCACTACAGCCCCGGGGAAATAGCACCAGCTGAGTTTCAAAATATGTTCTGCTCTTGCCTGTTTTATTTTGTTTTTCACAACTCTTTTTTTCTTTGGGATGCTTCTTCATTTAACAGGTGTCCAGGATGCTTTGAAAAAACCAGGAGGTGACTATAGAAAAGTAAACCAGGAGTTTGCACAATTCTTGCAGGGGAATAATAAATGGTTATAAGCAGGGAGAATGAGGATGACCTTATCTCTGGGCGGCAATACTCAAAGGGACCATCAGGGAGCAGCGGATGCACAGAAAATGTCAGTCCATTGCTGCCCTCCAGTGGTTGTTCAGATGTTTGCAGCCCGGATAGACACTGACTTTAGAAACCTAGAAGCAGCCCAGACAATAGGGTGAAGAAGACCCAAGAAACGGATGCAAACCGCCATTAGAAATTATAGTGATTTACTGTGCAATTCTCTCCACCATCCCTTAGATACTCCCAGTATCCCTTGTCATCGTGGCCACCGGCCAGTGATGGAGTGGCTGGGAACCCTGGGAGTTGGGATCCCAGGACATGTGAAAGGTTGACAAAGGTTGCGATCAAAGAGCAAAGCGATGGTACTGGATGCCTCCCAATCAATTCTCTTCACTATCTGCCGCGTGGGGAATCAGCCGAGCCAAAACAAGAGAATATGAAAGGTTGACAAAATCTTATCAACAATGTCAGTCCAGGACCTTCATCCTCTAGCCAACAGCTCTGAAAAACATCCGGCCAGCTTCTCTGGAACCCCTCCAGGGGAAAACGGCTTGGCACTGCTGGGCTCACAAGGGCCGATCTGCTTTGTGTTGCAAAGGTTACATCTACAAAGCATTGTCAAAACATTACAAAGAGGTGGGCGCTGTAAATAGTGGTTTGTTTCAAAGAACTGGCCCCAGAAAGCCAAACCGCCATTGTATTGCCATGAAGTCAACATAAAGATGGGGGTCCATAAAGTCCCATTCAACCCCCTCCCCTCCCTTTCTCCTTTAAGACAAAGCTCCGGTGTTTTTTGTCGAGAACAAAAGCTGGGAGATACAAATACTGTCAGGGAGAGAGGCGGGGGGGGGAAACTGATTAATAGGATGGCAAACACAGAGAAGGTTGATCTCTAAGCAGCTGAGAAGTGGAATCAGGCAGCAGGAGATCCACTGAACTTATTAAAACAACTAAAAGGTAGGAAACATAGAGATAGTCCTTGACTTATGACCGAAACTGAACCCAACATTTCAGCCAAACCGTTGCTAAATGATTTTTCCCCCATTTTGCGACCTTTCTTGCTATAGCTGATAAGTGAATCACTGCGGCAGCTACGTTAGTTATGCAGTCGTTAAATGAACCTGGCATCCCCCATGGACCTTGCTTGTCAGAGGGTCGCAAAAGGGGATCACGTGAGCCACTGGGACTATGCAACCGTCATAAATATGAGCCAGTTGCCAGGGCATCCGGATTTTGATCACATGACCGTGGGGACGGTGCAACGGTCATAAGAATGAAAAAACGGTCAGAAGGGCTGCTGTAACTTCCAACGGTTACTAAACGAGTTGCTTTAAGTCAAGGACTGCTTGTGTTTTGGGATGAAGTGGTAGCAGATAGCTTCGTTGGGGTTACATTTCGTCGGCGCCAAGCGGGAGGCTGGGCTTGATGACCTCAAGGGCGCCTTTCAACTTTGCTGAGTGAGTAACTCCCAAGGCAATCAGCCACCATACCCCAGCTGTTCCCCCCTTGCAGTTTTCACCCAGGAAATAGAGAAGTGGTCCAGGGCTCAAAGGACCAAATCTTGAATTAGAACATCAAGTGTGTGTGGGGGGGGGAGGTGTTTCTCGCTGGGTTCCTCAAATATTATTTTTGTTTTTGTTTCATGTTTGTGTCATTTTGTACTTGAAAACTGCGGGTGTCTCTACCCGTCTCGTCTGCCCTGCTAACTTCATCATCAGCAAACCGCTAATTAAATTCCATATTTATGATTGGAGAATAAAATCATTGGACCCATTTAGAATAAATTTTTACGACTTTGCACTCAGCCTGCTGACTCAGCAAGCGGAGACAATGCTTGACTTGTAAGACTTCACGGGAAACATGAAATGACAGGTCCAAAATCTCACCCTGTTTCTCTGCCATCTTCTTCTTCCCCCACCCCCCCCCACTTCTAGAAACCAACGATAAAGTGAGCATCCTCCTAGGTCCTCACTAAGTGTCCTCATTTAGTGACTACAGTTGGGACTGGCGTTAAGCGGTCACTAAGAGGAACTGATTTGACTTCACTTTCCTTTGCTTTACTACAACTATGAAAGTGGTCAGTCCGAGGATTAAGTCACCCAGGGACTTTTTCAGCGCTACCGTCACTGCAAATGAGGCAGTCACTAAACGAGGGACTGGGCCATTACGCATAAGATTCCAATACTGTCAGCCATCTCCATGGATTTGAAGCCTGTTGCTGTTCCAAATAAAAACCATGCATTTGGATTGCAAGCGCAACCCTCATCTTTTCTGAGAACTTTTATCATCAGAGATTTTAAAAAATCAGGTTTCTAGTCCTCGTGATGATACGAGAGCCGTAAAAAAGTGATTTGCAGCAAATATCTCACAATGCGAAGCAGACTTTGAGAGATTGTCAGCCAAGGAAGGGTGTGTGTGTGTGTGTCTCTTGTTAACATCCGATGCACTTCCTCTTTCTTTGCGATGAACAAAACACAGAGTGAAATATGCAAATAATAAACAAAACACTGAGTGGAATTTTCTTGAGCAGAATTTTTGCTCAACTTCTGTTAGCATCTGATGTACGCTTGGAAACTTCTCATTCTGGGTGACAGGATGAGCCTCTTTTGCAACTGACTAGAGACCAGACCAGGGACTGACTTTTAGGAAGTTCTGAAGTTGACCCAATGCTCAAGGACAGGGTTAGATAATGTTCCTTAATGTCCACCCAAGACTTGTGCAGACAGCTCCTTTCCAGGGTAAACAGCAAAGCAGGCATCCATCAAATTGTCCTCTCCCCATCAAAGTGTCTGCTGTCCCAAAGTCTTGCTTGGTTGGTCCTACCAGAAGACCTGCCAACGGGTTTCGGAGCCCTTTCATCATGGAGCAGGAGAAGGTTCTCAAAGACTGAGTGGATTTAAGTTAGCTTGGCAAATCCATCTGAGGTCTACAACCTGTTCCTCCAAGTTTCTCTGTTTAGTTTAAGATGGTCATTTTCCAGAGGTCCTTCTTCTCAACCCACAACCCATTTGCAGCAGTTGGACCTTCCCCTTTGCTCTTTCTCCCTTAAAGGTGAGCAGAGGACTCCTACACAACACTTCCTTTCTGCTTCTCACAGGAGGAACTGTGCTGAGAACCATCTCTGAGCTGAAGAGAAGGGGAAGTGAGGCAGGCTGGGCCTTCCCTTCCTGCTATAAATAGGCCCCAGGTCTACAAAGGATCGCGAGGGGGGTAGGCGGCTGTTTCCGGAATCATGCTGCATCGCCCTACAGTGCCCTGTGCCTTGGAAGGACACCCACAAGGCAGGAGGAAGGCTGGTAGTTGGCAACTCTCACAGGAGAGATAAAGAAATCCGTGGAGCGGCTGGCAAAGGTGGTCTTCAACTGGTCCAGAAGCAGAAGCTGCTGGTACTCAGCTTACGGGACGCAGCTATCCACAGACTTCCGGCGGAGATTGAAGGTAGGGTCCTTGAGTTCTTGAGTTCCTTGAGTGGTTTCTCCCCAGTGGAGAATCTGGGGAAAACACTTGGTCCTCCCCACCCCTTTGTGTCTTGGTGAAGAGATCCGGTGACACAATCCTGGGGCCACTGAAGGCTGTCTGGATATTTTGAATTACCAACCAGTCATTCTTTGACCTTGGGCATGTTTGCTGGGGGAAACGGGAATCAAAGTCACAAGTCCTCCTCTTCAGTCTTAGCAAGATGGGAAGTCCTTCAAACCTCCCCATGAAAGGTTGGAGAGATCTTGCTGATGTTGAAAGCTCAGCCCTTTTCCTGTCCAACAGGCATCCATTGCTCTCCAGGAATCCGGTCCATTGGTGAGTAGTCATGGCCATAGACAAGGGGATCTTCCTTGGCAAAGAAACTGGGGTGGGCAATCTTTGTTAAAGTGACTTCTTAATGCAGACAGAAAGTCTCCTTCCAAAGAGTTGGTTGGGTCCAGGTCAAGGAATTAGGCAGGAGCAGGTCAAAATGTGCTGCCCTTTTCATATTAATTTCATCCACCTTCAGTTCCTTTTATTCCTTTTATTCAGTCAGTTAATAGCTTGCTCTTCCGGTGCTTCACTTGTTTCTTTCACTTGCTTGATAAAATGCAATTGGACCACAACTTTCAAAGAGGCTGTGATAGATGGAGATGGCACTTAAGAGGTTTGGGGTCTCCTATAAGCCTTGGAGACTCCAAGCTGTTGACCCCTGCAGAAAAGATGGAAGGACACCATCCTTGAGGTTCTTGAGATGAATTTCCTCAAACGGGTGTGTGTGTTTATGACCTGGAATTGCAATGTACACAATTCCTAAGGCACCCTTGATTTTTCTGAACATTAAAAAGCTTTCTAGTTCTTGTTAGTCTGACTCCTAGTTGTGAGCTGGTTAGTTGACTTCATGGAGGGTTTGACTTGCCTCCTGACCCCTTGACATCCCCATTTAGCTGTGCGGAGTCCCAAAAGAGCTGCAGGACCCAAGATCAGACCTGGGATGTGCATGGATGTCTATGGAGAATCTCAGTCATCCAGGTCACGGGTATCCCAAAGGTGCTTTTTCAGAAGGCATCTGGACTTTGTTTTTCCTTAAAGACTTTTTGTTTCTCATTTTTCAGTTCTAACTGAACTGAAATCAGAACCGAAGCAGCTTCTTGGATGAGAAGTGAAAAACATCTTCAAGGAAAAACAAAATCCAGTTGCCTTTTTGAAAAAAGCACCTTTGGGATATGTGTGGGTGTAGACCTCCAGATTGGAATACCTACGTTGGCCAGAAGGACTTACTCAAAGTGCCCGAGAAGGCCACAAAAGTTTGTTTCTCCTACACAAAACAGATAGTGACATTATAAGTGGCTTGTGATGTTTTTTTTAAAAAATTATTTTAATTTATTAAATGTACATGCCACCCCTCTCATGAATAAGGTGTTCCAGAGTTCTAAGTTCTGGAATTTGATGTTGGATGTTGCTGCAGCAATTGGTTTAGTTTACCTTTTTGTTACATTAACTTTGTTTGGATTGTGCTGCCTTCTCAGAGGTTTAATGCAGGGATTTCCCAAGAAAATAAGCTAAAAAATTAGCTGTGAGAAAGCAAAACCTCACCACCTCAGCATCTGGCAGAAAAACTCAGAGGACGAGAAGGGAAATTAATTAATTCTGGAGTCTTGCTTCCGTACCGAACACTGTCCCTTTGGTTATTTTGTCAGAAAAATCCTTGCAGATTTCAAAAGCAAAATTTTCTCTATACCCTTTTCACCATTAGCATAATTCCTACTCACCCCCATCCTTTTGTTTGACAACAACAAGGTTGTGTGTATGTTTACATGTGCATAGATTAAAGCTCTTATTAAATGTGAATCTTTCATCTTCCTGTTTGCAACTCCTGGAGTCACTTTAAATTGAGGCATTCCATCTCTGCAGTGAGTTATTAAAATTATTATCCCATCAGTTTAATTTGCATGCCCTGAGCTAATTTTAATCTTGAAAATACCCAGATCAGATCTGAAATCTTGATTCTCTTCATCTCTCTGCCTGGGTGTGCATTCTCATGTTCTACTTTTTCCAGGTGCTGCTTCCCATCTTGCAATTTTTTTCCTCCTTTCTCCTATGTGGGCTTATTCTGAACATCAAATTTGGGCTCTTGTAAGGAAGGGAAATGATATGACAAGCATCGATTAGATCCGTGTTTCCCAGAATTCCCAGAATTCCCCAGCCAGCTTCAATTCTGGGAGTTGAAATCCACACTTTTAAAAGTTGCCAAGGTTGAGAAACATTGAGTTAGGTCATTCTGCAAATGCAAGTTATGTAACATGCATGCTGATATTGCCCCTCCTCCCCTCATCTCATTGTAGCTTCTACTGGATGTCTACACACATGTTGTGTATGACACATGGATTCAGATAATCCTTGACTTACAATCATTCATTGGGAAACCATTCAAAGTTACAATGGCAGTGAAAATTGTGACTTATGTCCAGTTCTTTCATCATTTCCTCTAGTCTTCTTTTTTTATATCCTTCCTTTGAAAATGGATGGCTTTTAAGCATCCATCTAAGCAAGTTCCCCACTGAACAGGCTCTGTGGTTGGCAAATCTCTCTGGTCCATTTTCCTTCTGTTGCCCATTGGATTTTGAGGTGCACCATAGAAATTGTTCTGCATTCCCCCTGCCCGTTGTTTTTTAGGCCTTTCACAAGTTGTGTAAGTGAGTCAAAATGGGCAAAATTCCATGGGCTTTTCAATTCTAGAAATCCAGTTATTTTTTTTTTCACTTGAGTTGAGTTGACTTGGCTTGGCTTGAGTTGACTTGACTTGACTTGAGTTGAGCTAAGTTGAATTGATCTGAGTTGATTTGACTGTCCATCAATACTAACCATGACTTTGCTATGGCTAAACCAGTGTTTCTCAACCTTATGCACTTTAAGATGAGTGGACTTCAACTCTCAAAGCTGGCTGGGGAATTCTGGGAGTTGAAGTCCAACCGTCTTAACAGGGACCAAGGTTGAGAAACACAGAGCTAAACTACAGCTCCCAGCCATCACGGACAATGGCAAAGGATGTTAAAAGTTGTAGCTCAGCAAGATAGTGAGAGACACAGGTTCTCACAGTATGATGTGCACATTCAACCAGTGTGGTCATAAACCATCATTCATGTTTAGAGTTCTGTCTTAATTGGGCCAGGCTGCATTGAGGTTGAGTGACCCAGAGTTAAAACCACTTTTTTTCCCAGGCAAATCTGGGGATTTCAACTTGAATCTTAAGTAAAGAGAAGGCAGCGTTTTGTCACAGTGGAAGTCTCAAACTCATGCGCTATGGTGGTGCCCTGTCAGTTGGCAGAACCTTCTCATCCTGACAAGTGAAGGAATAGTCTGAAAATGGGACTTTCCAGTTGCATTATTGCTTGCTGCAGATTAGCAGAGAGGAAGTTGAGAGCAGAAAAAGGCTGGATCCATCTCCTCCTCTGTGCCGTACAATTTTCACCGAAGCCTTTTTTTAAAAATTGCCTCTCTTTCCTGTGGGCAAGGTGACAATCCTCCCTCTCTGGCAGGAAGTTAAACGTTTGGCGTGTTTTACAGGTGGGACTTAATCTCTTAGGAAGGACAAAACCCTCTGAAATCTAGTGAACCCCTTTCCGGATCATGGCAGGTATTCTTTCCCTTTATTTTTATATTTCCTTTTCAAGTTTGCTTAATGTCCGGTGGGTTTATCTGGGACACCTTCATGCTATTAGGGAAGGGCGAGCTGCTCAGAGCACAAACCATTGAAAGTTGTGTGTGTTCAGAAAATGCACGCGCAAACACACTTGGAGAGCTTTGATAGAGATTATTCTCAGGGCTACAAAGTGTTAAAAAAAAAAAACAACCTAAAAGCTCCTTTGTGTTCAGCTCAATTCCTGGTCATTCATTAATAGACCTATCCTAGTTTCCATAAGAACAGTGCAGAAGTGGGTTTTGCTCCTATTTTCCCAGTCCCTATGATGCCCCCTAAGATGGCCTGGCATTTCCACCTCCAAATATAAACCCGGTTTGATTCTGCTTGGCTTCTAAACCTTGGCAAGGTTAGAAATGTACTGACATCTCCAGAGTCGGTGAAACGGGCTTGTTTTAATAGAATAGAATAGAACTGGAAGGGACCTTGGAGGTCTTGTAGTCCAGCCCCCTGCTCAAGCAGGAGAACCTATACTGTCTCAGACAGGTGACTGTCCAGTCTCTTCTTGAAAATCTCCAGTGATGGAGCCACCCACGATTTCTGGAGGCAAGCTGTTCCACTGGTTGATTGTCCTCATTGTCAGAAAGTTTCTCCTTAATTCCAGGTTGCTTCTCTCCTTGATCGAGCAGATCCTGCTTCTGTCTGATTCTTCAGAGTGACATTCTTTTTCTCCCCTTTCGTGACGTTGAAACCCAGGAAAGGCAAAACTTGTGGCTAGTTGTGTTCAGACCCAGGAAGGCCAAGTTTTATTTGTGGGTGACTTATTTGCACAGCAGTCCTCTTTCTTCCTTGTTACGAAAAGCAGATAGCCAGGATTTGGGTGGCTGCCCAAACTTCCCTTCTTTTCATTCTCCTTTTTCAAAGCCTGCATGAGATAAACTGGGGGTGTCATTTCCTGACATTTTACTCACTTCTTCCGTCAGCTTCATTTTGCTATGCTGGCCGGTTTCCGGCAAAGAAGGAACTTGTGAAGACTTCAGCTGGCTTATGAATGGTTCCCCCAAACTTATCTTTCCTCCAGAAGGTGCCACCCCAAAACTGAGCATCCCAAATTTTTGTCTTTACACCAACGATCAGAAAGACCAGATAGACGTTGTGCAGAATGAGACTTTTGTGCTCAGGATCATGTCGTCTTTCTTTCCAGATCTCCTCAGGACACAATCTTTGTAATTAGGACTCCTTGGGACACAATCTTTTCCTGCAAAATTAAGATTACTTTGTACAATAATCCTGTTGGGAGGGGAAAAAACAGTAAACTCTTTGCTGTTGCCACAATCTGAACCTTTCAAAGCCCTGCACAGGTGAACTCCGGGCTTTGGCCCCGCTCAGCCCACCCGGATAACTTCACATCTGCAGTTGGGGAAACGGTGCCAGGAGGTTTCCATGACACACGGGCACTTGAGACAATGTCGTGTCATCCCTGAAGTGGCACTCAAATCAGAGCCTGCCAGAATAAGTGTGATAAAACCCATGTATGTTGTAGCTATTTAAAAACTCCCATTATGATGGGTGAAAGCAAAGGCGGGGGGGGGTGTATTTTGCAAAAGAGGAGGAGAGAGGAGGGAGATGGAGACAAGCAAGAACTTGAAGTTGATCAGATGGGATGAAGAACTAAGCTTTCCTTTAAAAAACCCAAGTATCCGATTGGCATCTTCACAAATGCTTTGATTCCTTCTCTTAAAATGCCGAATAACAACTTTGTACGTGTTTTGGTCATGTGGTTATCCCTAGTTTTCAGGAAACTGGGGAAATTGAAAGACCACAGCAATTTAGCTAAGCAAACGCTGACAGAATCATCTCTCTGCTTCAATTTTTCTATATTTCTGTCTGATGTGCAAGTATTCGCTCTATTTTCTTTGTGCTTAAGGGTATTAATTCCCAGAGCTGTTTTCTTTATTTGCACCATACAAGTAGTCCTTGACTTAAAAACAGCTCATTTAGTGACTGTTCAAAGCTACAACAGTACTGAAAAAAGTGGCAAGAAAGGTGATAAAACGGGGCAAAACTCACTTAACAACTGTCTTGCTTAGCAACAGAAATTCTGGACTCAAATGTCGTCGTAAGTCGAAGACTTCCTATACATTCCTTTCTAGGATTCAACCCCAAACATAGCATCACGGCACACAAAGAATTCTCCCATTCACATCCCCAATCTGGCCTCGCAACATTTCTTTTACATTTACCCATGAATATATCAAACAACCAAGGAGACACCGAATCTCTCGTCTTACTTACTCTCTGCTCAGGACAGGTTTCTGCTAAGCCATCCCTTAGCTTCATGTCTGCATTATTTCTATCATCACAGCTTCCATCAGCCAACATTCAACACACACACACACCCCGTGGATGCAAAACCTTCCATAATTCATCGTGTCTCTAAAGCCTCAAATGGGCTGTCCTTTTTTATAAGCCATGGTTTGCTGGATAAACAACAGATGGCTGGCTCTGCAGCCTCTGTCGTTGGTTAACCCGTGTTTGTGGCTAGGACAATATAGAAGCTGGGACCCAGTCAATTTTGCCTCCTTGTGGCATCGATCCAAATAAAGCAGCAGTCCGGGTGGGGGGGGAAATAGCTGTTAATAATTTGCAAAGAAGTGCGGTGGGTTCTGTAAGATAACCAGCTGACGGTGGCGAGGGTTTTCTGCTGGAATGGATGCTGGCACTAGCGATGATTTCTCTGCTTACGGTTTCATTTATTTGTAACAACCACAGGGCCGGTGTGAGGCTGTTTAGCATCACCTCCCAGTGCTTATGACCACAGCTGCATCAACAGTGAATATATTTTCTTTGGCCCATGGTGATCTTCCTTGCACTCCAGTCACTTATCTTCATGACTCCTTCTTCTCCTCTGTGTAAATGCCAACATGGTGCTTGCTGCAAGCGTTAGTTGCTGGCCTGTTTTACTTCGGGGAGGGTTCCTGCACCTGTACATAGACCAGATTGTCAGAGCGATGCCAGAAAGAATTGGCAGTGAGAGACAATTTAAGAGGAAGTTCTCATGTTCTAATATCTTTCTCACCTTCCCTACTACCCCCTCTTTTTAGTATCATGATTATGATTATTATTACTCTGTCGCTTTGCATGTGCACTAAGAGCTTCTGCACCAGAGATAAATTCCTTGTGTGTCTAATCATACTTGGCCAATAATTTCTCTTCTCTTCTCTTCTCTTCTCTTCTCTTCTCTTCTCTTCTCTTCTCTTCTCTTCTCTTCCCTTCCCTTCCCTTCCCTTCCCTTCTCCTCTCCTCTCTCCCTTCCCTTCCCTTCGTCTATTCTGTTCTGTTCTGTTCTGTTCTGTTCCGTTCCGTTCCATTCCATTCTATTCCATTCCATTCCATTCTATTCTAATCCTTATTCTATTCTGTTCTGTTCTGTTCTGTTCCATTCCGTTCCTTCTACTCTGTTCTTGCTAGCTTGATGTTTGCTGAGCTCTGTGAAGCAATTCCTTCTCTCTTCCTGTTACTCCTGCTTTCTGGGCAATACAGAATTAGGACACAAACAGGTAGTCTTGTGTGTTGCCCTCTGAACAAAGGGTTGGAAGCCATCCTTCAAAGACTATCTTCATTCATAAAACCTGGATCTCTAAGCTATCATAGCTTGTGGCCTCAGTCTCCTGGCTTTGCACACCACTTGTCTAAGTACAAGACGTTCACCATGTTCTTTTGAGGCATCCATTGATTTTCTAGGTTGTCTTTGTAAGTCGCCTGCAATGTAGGTTAGCCTTTTTCCTCCGTTAAGTAAAAAGGAAAAAAAAGCTGTTTCTGAAAAAAGAGGCATGCAGTTGCTGTTTGGCGATGCAATTTTGAGAGAACGGACGTGGTCTCTAAAAAGTGCACTTCAGATTATAGTTGAGAAACCGGTCGTAAAAAATTAATGAAGGGCCGTCCTTAATTGCAATCTAAAAATACTTGTTCAAAGGGAAAGAAAAAACACATGGAAATGGTGCCTTTTATTTTTCAAAAGGAAAGAGGAGCTGGGTGTTGAACTTTGGAAGGAGATGGTTCTTTGCTGTGAGGTAAAGCATCAGGGCTTCATGGGATGAAAATACATAGAATCCATGCAAGTTTATGCCCTACTAAAACTTTGCTCAGTTGCCTCCCTTCAACTGGCAGCTTTCAAATTTGTGGGGGTTCATAAGCCTTTTTCTGGATAAGACGTGGGATCTTTCCTGGACCCAAACTGACCTTCCTTGTCTCTCCATCTTCTTTTAGGGGAGAAGCGTAGAAAAATGGACGAGTGTCTTGAAACCCTGAAGGATGAAGAGGAGGCTCTATGGGAGAACGTCGAATGCAATCGTCATATGTTGACCCGTTACATCAACCCCGCCAAGCTGACCCCGTATCTGCGCCAGTGCAAAGTCCTGGATGAACAGGATGAGGACGAGGTCCTCAACTCCCCGATGCTCCTCTCCAAAATCAACCGAGCTGGTAAGACATGGGAGCCATGGAAGCCCCCAATCAGACATGATGACAAGATCGTTGTGTCACTACTTTCCAAGAAAGATTGATCTGCTGATTTTGGGTGGGCTTAGAGCTGTTGATCTGGGAAAGAGTCCTTCTGATCCTATGAGGTCAGGGCTGGGCAATATTAAAAGGAAAGGGCGAGCTTCAAAAAGACAGTTTATGCAGAATCTATTGAAAACATTGGAGAACTGTAGGCATTGTCTAACAAATATTTATAGATCAGTCAATCAGAATAGAGTTGGAAAGGACCTTGGAGGTCTTCTAGTCCAGCCCCCTGTTCAAGCAGGAGAACCTATATCATTTCAGACAAGTGATTGTCCAATCTCTTCTTTAAAACCTGCAGTGATGAAGCGCCTACAACTTCTGAAGGCCAGCTGTTCCACTGGTTAATTGCTCTCACTGTTAGGAAATTTCTCCTTATTTTTAGGTTGGATCTGTCCTTAACAAGCTTCCAGCCATTACTTCTTTTCTTGCTTTCTGGTGCTTTGGAAAATAAATTGCCCAGTCCATAGGAAGGACTGGGATTCACAGCCCCCTGGTTTCTAGCCTAGTGCCTTTGACCACCATCAATAGCTCAGGGTTGAACTGTGGGGTCCTTGGTGCTTTCTGAGCTTGGTTCTTTTCTTGAAGACCTTTCATGACCCAAGTAGGCAACATCATCAGTGCTAGAAGGGATAATAAACAGAGAGCAAGCCCCACTCCCTTCTAGCACTGCTGATGTTACTTAGTTGGGTCATGAAATGTCTGCAAGAAAACAACCAAGTTCAGAAAGCACCAAGGACTCCACAGTTCTCCTCCTCCTCCTCCTCCTCCTCCCTGCAAATCCCACTCCCTTCTACCACTGAGGATGTTACTTATTTGGGCAATGAAATACCTGCAAGACAAGAGCACCAAGTAACCACTCTACCAGATCAGTTATCTCCAGAAATATTAGCAGTACAATGTATAAAGTTGTAATCTTAACCAACCAGAAATCAAGTTGGAGAGATTGAGCTACGCGGAGTAAAAGTTTCAGACTGCTGCACCAGCCTTCCTTGGAGATACGATACTTACTCACTCTTTAGCTAAGCCTTTAAAGGTCAATTAGTTTATCATTCAGGTTTTATTACAATTGCCTTTATTTTATCCTTGGAAACTGTAAAATCCATCTTAAATGTTAATTTTTAGCAGAAGGACAGCATATCAATTCGGTGTTTAAACAAATGGTATTAAATTCAGGAAGGTTCATGTGCAGAGCGTCAGTTTTGCTAAATGTTATGTATAAGGCTTGTTCTGTCTTGCCTTGGTATTCTGCAGAATTATTTTTTTTAAAAAATGGCGTATTCTTTTTGGTTGTTTTGATTGGTGCCTGGAAAAGGTAATTTCGCAGCTTGCATTTCAATTACTTTTTTTCCCACGTGTTATACAGCTACAATCCTTCTTCTTGTGTCACTCTGGCCTCTTCTTATCCCATTTGTAATTTCAGTTTCAAATTGAAACTATCTCTTTTAATATAACCCGATAAATGTTTGACCTTGCTACAGGTCGTTTGCTGGACATCCTTCATACCAAGGGGGAGAGAGGCTACGTGGTTTTCTTAGAGAGCCTGGAATTTTACTATCCCGAACTCTACAAATTAGTGACGGGGAAGGAACCCACACGAAGATTTTCCACTATCGTTGGTAAGTGGGGATTCTGTTGTTCCATGCCAAGCAATAGAGAGAAAATCCTTTCTTGGTTCTTTTTTGCTTGGCACAGAGTCCAGCAAGAGAATTAGAAAAGTAGGATGCTGGTCTCTGGAGACTCTCACTCATCTAGGTCCTGATTGTCCCAAAGTTGCTTTTTCAAGAGGCAACTGGACCATCTTGTTTTTTTTTGAAGACGTTTCACTTCTCATCCAAGAAGCTTCTTTAGCTCTGACCAGATGGTGGGGAATGGAAGGCCTCCACTTGGAGGTGAAATTGGACTCAAGGACCGTCTAAAAGAAGGCAAATGACCAGCCGTCTGCAAGGAATATAAATCCTTCCATTCCCCACCATAAGTCAGAGCTGAAGAAGCTTCTTGGATGAGAAGCGAAATGTCTTCAAAGAAAAACAAGAAAGTCCAGTTGCCTCTTGAAAAAGCACCTTTGGGACAGTAGGATACTAGGTTTCCGAGATGTCATGCTGGTAATCCTCAATGTTCAACCACAGTTGGGACAAGAATTTCCATTGCTAAGCAAAGCAATTGTGAAGTGAGTCACACCCAATTTTACAACATTTTTGCCACGGTCGTTAACTGAATCCAACTTTCCCCCATTGACTTTGCTCGTTGGAAGCCAGCTGGGAAGGTTAACAAATGGTGATCACATGAGCCCAGGAGGCCACAACAGTCATCATGCAAGGACCCATTGTAAGTCCCTTTTTTCAGTGCCACAGTGACTTTGAATGACCACTAAAAGAATAGGCATAAATCCAGGACTGCCTGTATTTGCACATCTTAAAAAGAAGATCAAACTATTTCAATTAAGGGTCTCCCTTAAGCTTAACCTTGTTCAGCCTGGGCTGATCTAGATCTGTTGGTCTGCCATTTTTTGGACCAGGGTATTTGGCCCCATCTCGGTCAACTCAACGCTTTCTGCTGCTCACCTCCATTAAGTTGTTGTGATTGCTTATGTGGTGTTTTTTTTTCTCTGTTCTCATCTCAGTAGAAGAGGGACACGAGGGTCTCACTCACTTTCTGATGAACGAGATCATCAAGCTGCAGCAGCAAGTTAAGACCAAGGACGCCCAGCGCTGCGAACTCTTGGCCAAATCTCGCCAGATGGAAGATGAGAGGAAGCAGCTGAAGCTCAACAAGATTGAGCTGCTCACGTTCCAGGAGAGATACAACAAAATGAAAGAAGAGAGGAACAATTACAATGACGAGCTGATCAAAGTAAAAGATGAGAACTACAACTTGGCCATGAGGTATGCCCAACTCAGCGAAGAGAAGAATATGGCCGTGATGAGAAGCCGAGACCTTCAGCTCCAGGTGAGAGGAAGTTCTTGAGAACATTGTGTCTCCCCTTTTGCATTAGGTGATCATTTCATTTGTGGTTTTTAGTCCATGTTTTTAACAAATCGCCACTGGTAGATTCATATATCAGCCCCAAACAAACAAAGCATGTTGTGATCCTTGAATGAACGAGTTTATAGATCATGTTTGAGGGCATCATGTAGGAGACAGTAGCAAGAAACCTGTGGCTTTCCAGATCTATGATGATGGTGATGATGATGGTGGTGGTGGTGGTGGTGGTGGGGTGGTGGTGGTGGTGATGTTATCCATTCAGTCCTGTCTGATTCTTGGTGATTCTATGGGCCAGGTCTCTCCACATCTTCTCTCCTGCACTAATTTTTTGAGTTGTTCTCCCCTCTGGCTGATGTCAGCTTTGATAGTGTCCAGCTAACATGTTTTTTGACGGACTGGTTTCCTTTTACCGCTCACTCTTCCAAACATAATTGCTTTCTCCAGTAAATTCCCTCACATGACATGGCCATAATAAGTGACTCCAGATCCAACACAATCCCAGATCAACATAACCAATGGTTAGTGATCTTGAGAAATAGTGTTCAACAGCGACTGAATAGAATAGGTTGTTCTAGACTAGAAACAACATTTTTTTTTACAACTTGTGGACACTCAGACGGCTTGGATTTCAGCTCCTGGGAATTCTGAGAATTGTCACCTCCGTGATTCTGGAGTATACAGGTATCAGAATATGAAAGTTGACCTGGATAACTCTATGATGAAAAGCTTCATCTAGCTACTAATGGTATGCTTGGGGATCTCTCCTGCACTCTTAGCCCTGTTGAGTAATGCCTGAAATGCCTTTAAATTGACTCTGTTGTTTCTCCCACTTGCTCTTCACTAACAAAACTGTTGTCAGAGTCATTATTTCTGTCTCTGCAATATGTCTTATAGAAAATTAACCAGAGTCCTTCATTCTGGTTTGAAAGCGCCCAGGGTTGCTTGGGGAATTCGATCTGGAGACCATCTCAACAGATGGAATCGAGGTTGTTTATGACACCATATGGAGCAAGGATTTCTTCTGAAGACAGGGCGTACTTGGTGATGGATACCTCTTTGTTTATCTTGGCTCTCTGTGGGGCTCACTTAGATTGATAAGCTGAAACACAAGTTGAATAAAGTGGAAGAAGAATGCAAGCTGGAGAGGAACCAGTCTCTGAAACTCAAAAACGATATCGAAAACCGGCCGAAGAAGGAACAAGTTTTGGAACTGGAGCATGAGAATGAGGTGCTGAAGACCAAAATTCAGGAGCTGCAGTCTATAATCCAGGTGAGTAATTTTTTTTCTGGCTAATATCTGATTATCTAGGATATATCTTTGCAACCTAGGATGGGCAAATACAGGAACTGGGAAGGATGGGCAATCCCAACCCTAACCTTGATTTCTGCTGTTGACTTGAGTACAGAGTTTTGCAAGAACTGGAAAGCTGGACAAGAATAGGAGAGAACCAGAATTATTGCCTTGCTTAGCAGGACTCACTAGATACTGCTTAAGGAAAAGAGATGGTCACATGCAGACCCTCTGCTGAGCTAGAAACAATCCCCCCACTGATCTGAGGCTCCAGACGTTCAATGGCATCCTTGTTCTGCCATATTGTCACCGACAAGCCTTTTCACTCTGCCTTCTGCCAACTGTCAATCTTCCCAGGAGGTGCTTTGAAAATAGTAATTTGGAAGATGGAAAATGTTAATCAGCTTGACTAACTTGAATTTAATCTCTGGTTGGATATAAAGCAACGGAGAAATAAAGCAGGAACTAATTGGAGCAGACATAGAAGGTCACCCGTGGGGGCCATAAAGGATGGGACATTGTAACTTTAGAGTTTTCCTTGAGAGCAAGTCCCGCCTTCCTATTTAAAGATTGGATAGGTCTTCTGGACCTGTCTGTCTTCTGGGTTGGATCCAATTCCTATACGTCTATGGAGATTCTCCATCATCCAAGGTCATGGTTGCTCCAAAGATGCTTTTCCAAAAGGCAACTGGACCTTCTTGGTTGTTGTGGTTTTCTTTGAAAACATTTTGCTTCTCATCCAAGAAGCTTCTTCAGTTCCTTCAGAAGAAGAAAGTTGTTGGATGAAAAGTGAAATGTTTTCAAAGAAAAGAAAAAAATCCAAGAAAGTCTAGCCACCTTTTGGAAAAGCACCTTCGGGAGATCCAGTTCCTACAATTTCTAGCTCAAGTGGCCTTTGGTTAAAGAGTGTCCACTTAAGGACGGATCCTGAAGGAGATCCAATATTCTAAGCAGGCAATGATGGTGTGGTTGTTGCCGAGCCTAACTTTCTCTTTTTAATCTGTCCACATCACTCTTTTCCCTTCCAACTCAATCTCTACCTGTTCCTAATTCCTTACCGCAGGCTGGGAAGCCAAGATTGCCAGATTCTGACAAAGCCATTTTGGATATCCTAGAACACGACCGCAAAGAAGCTCTTGAGGATCGCCAAGAGTTGGTCAATAAGATCTTTAATCTCCAGGAAGAGATCCGTCATGCAGAAGACCTCCGGGATAAGGTAAAATAGAAACCAAGAAGTAGAAAGAACAAAGAACGGCAAACGGAAATTCAAGATTGTCCTTGATCTACCTAATTTAAAGTCTCATTCTGCTTATCTAGGTACTCTTTTGATTAATATTGTTTGGCTTATTTGGTTACACAAAAATCATCTGCATAATAGTATGAGCAACTCTGTGTCTTACATGCATATAGGATTCCTCTGTGCAGGAGCATCTTTTCCAACTTTAGGATTTAGGATGCTTTGAAGGTCATAACCCATAGATTCAAAGTAACATCTTCTCAAATCCTCCTCCCTTTTGCAAGCAGTCACAGTGAAGCTTGCAGAGTGGAGTTCTGAGTTTGGGGACAGGCTGGATCTTGACTGACATCCTTGATGGAGCACCATCTTCATTTATTTCCTTGTAGTACCTTGAAGAGAAACAAGAATTGGAGTTAAAGTGCTCAACTCTGGGGAAAGATTGTGAGATGTACAAGCATCGCATGAATACGGTCATGCTACAGCTGGAAGAGGTGGAGAAGGAGAGAGACCAGGTGCTTGAAAATATGGTACCTGAGGAGCCTAGTCCTCTGGTAGCAGATGCTGGGGAGATGTGGGTGGTGGAACCCCATTGTTTATGTTCTATTGATCAAGCCAACATCTTTTCATTCACTAGAACACTCGTTAGCAGGTAATGTCTTTAAATGTACACATACAAAACATATCAAAGAGCAAAATGTAACAAATCCCAAATATTAAAATGATTAATGCATGTAGCCCTGGGATGGAATATAGTTGGTTCGAACCATTTTATGGACGGATGGATTCCCATCTGAAGGAAATGATGATTTTGAGTCCTTCAGCAGCTTTTTTGTGGTGTTGAACTCTTGGTATTGTTTTCCCTCTGGAGGCATTCCACTCCCGGGACGAGGCCCAAATACAGTATTCCCAATGCCTAATTGAGAAGGACAAACACCGGAAACAGATTCGGGAACTGGAGGAAAAAAACAACGACCTGCGGATCGAAATGGTCCGGAAGGAAGCGAGCATCATCAACCTGGAATGCAAACTCAGACGACTCTCAAAGGACAATGGTTATGACCAGGTAGCTCCCTCCACTGCTCTTGGGTTGTGTGTCCCAAGTCAGAAAAGGTCCAGTGAAGGTTGAGAAGGTTAAAGGCTCAGTTCTTGATCAGTGTCCTAGATGAAGTCAACTAATCAGTGGAACGACTTGCCTCCAGAAGTTGTGGGTGCTCCATCACTGGAGGTTTTCAAGAAAAGACTGGACAACCACTTGTCTGGAACAATTTAGGTTCTTCTGCTTGAGCAGGGGCTTAGACTAGAAGACCTTCAAGATCCCTTCCAACCCTATTATTCTATGTTCTACTTTCTAAATGGAACTTACCAGTTTTTAAAACCCATCTTCTTTCTTCCAGAGTTTACCACGGAATTTGCCACTCACTGTGATTTCTCAGATGCTGGAAACCTCTAGACCCAAAACCAATGGCCAAGAGGCAGATGACTCCTCAACCTCTGAAGAGTCCCCTGAAGACAGCAAGTTCTTCCCCTTGGATCCACCCCAGTTTAGAAGAAGATTAAACATTAAGGGCTTTCAGGTAGGATCCATATGGGGCTGGGTGGCTGGGGGACAATCTTTGGATTAGACACTCAGTCCTTATGCATGGTTCAAATGGGTTTCCTGCAGAAGATCGGACTGCCTGGTCTGGATACCACTTTCCAACTCTACAAGTAATCCTCAACTTATAACCATTTGTTTAACTCCTGCCTTGGACTTGAAGACCTCCAAGTAACCTGTAGGTCCGTAGTGGTCCTTAGTCAGATTTCATGCACTTTGAATGTCCCCTTAAGAGTTTTGTAAACTCTACCACATCTATTCCTCCTAAATCGTGTTTCCTTGATGTTTTGTTCTTAAACTCATAACTGTGCAATTACTTTTCCAACACACCAGTGTAATCTTAGACCATTGATGCTTCAATTCTGGAGGAGAGGCACCAAGTCATTGCTCACCATGGATGAAGTGTGGAAGATGTTTGGCCTGTGGGAATATCAACATACATCCCCATTTCAGTTTGATTTCTGTTCTCTTTCAGCCTCCAAGAACAAAATCCCCCATCGGTACAAATCGGACATTTGATCTCCAAGGTCAGAGGAACAAAAACTCATGTTCTTGCATTTGTTGGCTTTTCAGAGGTCTCCTTAACACTTAAGTTCTTACCTTTGTTTCAAGCTAACAGTTTCCAGTTTCCCAAAAGATTTTTTTAAAAAAAATAATCCTTCCTCTTCCTTATAGTAAACACTTTCAAGCAGCACTTGAAATGGACAAGTGATTGGGTTCCGGTAGTTAGTTCCCATTCTTCTAGCTGGAAGGTTCCCATCAAAGCTGTAGATGGCCGAAATTCAAGTCTTCCTCCATTATGGGTATTTGAGACTCTTTTGTTGCACTTATAATAATCTCACAGCAGAAAACAATCTTCCATAGGTCTTTTCTAGCTTATCTATTCGTGCAATCATATAGATCAGAGATCCCCAACCTTCTGGGCACCAGGGACCAGTTCCATGGAGAGAGGTTTTTCCACGGACCAGAGGGTGTGTAGTTTTGTGTGCTGCCTGCATCTTGTGGATGGGGCTTTGCTTGTTTGTGCAGACCAGTTGCTGGCATGCTGTGGCCCAGTACTGATCCATGGACTGGGTGTTGGGGACCCTTGATATAGATAGATCTTCTCCAGAAAGATCAGTCCCCACACGGTCCTTCAGATCTTCCAACGGTGCCCCATCGCCATGTAACTGTCTCCATTCTTCTTGCTTTCGCTTGTCCTTTTCTTCTCTTTCCTTCCACCTTTCCCAGCATCAGAAGCTTCTCCAGAGAGTTGGTTCTTCACCTAAGGTGTCCAAAGTGGGATAATCTGAGCCGGGTTATTTGTGCCTCGAGTGATAACTCGAGGGTGATTTGTTCAATGAGCCAATTGTTTTCTTGACCTCCCTGGTTTTCTCTGACACCAAAAAACGAATAGAAAGTTAAATAAAAATTAACATTTAAACCTTTGGGGAAAATCTTACAATCTCGATTGAGTTACTGGGCAACAAGGAGAGAATCCTACAAGATACCAGCCATGTTTTTAATGCCTGAAAGAGGTTGCTGATAAACAGATTAAAGGCTTTATAAGAGGAGAAGGCAAGCAGAGCTAAAGAGCATCAGAAATAACTTTGGAAAAGAAGGTTTCATTTTCCGCAAATCCCACAAGGACTTGTATCTTGTGGCTTGGATGTGTCTCAAATCCTCCGTCTCTGAATTTAAAAAAAAGAGGCAGATAAGAAAACGGGAGAGATTTCCTTGGTGATAGGAAAACATCAACAAAGCAAGGGTGAGGGACTCAATTACAGGTAGTCCTTAACTTACGACCATAATGAGCCCATGGAGATGCTGCAATGGTCATAAGTATGAAAAACAGTCCTGGGGGGGAGCTGGATTCACTTAACAATCGTGGCAAAAATGTAAAATTAGGTGTGACTCACTTAACAATCGCTTTGCTTAGCAATGGAAATTCTTGTCCCATCTGTGGTTGAACGTTGAGGATTACCTGCATAACATCTCAGAAACCTAGTATCCTACTGTCCCAAAGGTGCTTTTTTAAGAGGCAACGGGACCCTTTTGTTTTTCTTTGAAGATGTTTCGCTTCTCATCCAAGGAGCTCCTTTAGCTCTCTCCGGATGGTGGGGAATGGAAGGCCTTCACTTAGAGATGAAATTGGGCTCAAGGACCATCTAAAAGAAGGCAAATGACCAGCTGTCTGCAAGGAGTATAAATCCTTCCATTCCCCACCATCCAGTCAGAGCTGAAGAAGCTTCTTGGATGAGAAGCAAAACGTCTTCAAAGAAAAAACAAGAAAGTCCAGTTGCCTCTCGAAAAAGCACCTTTGGGACAACCAGGACCTGGATGACTGAGGATCTCCATAGACAACCAACTAGAAGAAGGTATTACGAGTCTTGTTCGCACAAAATGTTGCGTACGGCACAACTTAAGCCAACAGCTTCGCTGCTTGTCTTTCTCTCTAACTCTGTCCACTTTTGTCGTTTGATGATCCAGCCATTCAAGGCCATAATGAAGAGAAGATTGAGACCAGCCACAGACACTCTGAAGCGTCTTCTCAACCCATATCCATCGACAGCTCCACGGGCAGCTGCGAAGTTAGCAAAATTGTAAGGAATTTGAAAGCCTGATCTTTACTTGTTACTCAATTATGGGGTTCCTTCTTCCTTTGTTTGCAACTCCAGATATGGAAGGGTTCTTTTTTCCAACTTGCTGTGTAACTTCTTGAATATGCTTTTTTTTTCCCCTGCATGAATGTTAACAGTTTGCTCTTTTTAACACACACACACACACACACACACACACAACTGCTATCACCTTTCCAAATGCTAATTTGTACTTCCCTGAAGATATTCCCAGCAATCTTTCCCAGTTTTGTTTCCCTGTGGAAACAGGTTCACGAGGGGAAAAAAACAGCAAAGTTTTTGTTAGCTGGTTGAAACTGCAAAGGTTGGACATTTTTATTTAAAAGGAAGAAGGAAAGAAAGAAACACATTTTAGACTTTTGACAGCTGTCTGTGAGGTTCCATTGGATGTGATTATGAGCTTAGTAGGAGCAATGAAGTAGAGAAAAAAGGTGTTGATAAAAAAAGGGGGCTAGGTGAAGAATAAAAGACACTTTCTAAGCAGGGGCTTCTAGCAGTGAAATGAACTATTGCTCACTTGGTTGTGTGACGACCTGAAGCTTTCTGGATTTCTGCTCTGAATGGGTGCTCTGAATTCGGGTATCTGCAGGGAGCTGGGTCAAAAACCTCAAGATGGCAGGTTTGACTCCAAATCAAAGCCCCGCCCAAGGCTGGGCAAGACTTAGGGGCATCCAGTCCAGACCAATGTTTCTTAACATTGGCAATTTTAAGATGAGTGGACTTCAACTCCCAGAATTCCCCAGATAGCATGCTGAGTGCCTCTGATGGAATGTTTTCCGGATTCCCAAGAGGATGGAGGAGCATTCCAGAGGAGCAAGAGACAACACAGCCTAGATAGTTTGTGTGAAAGAAAGAGGGCGAAGATGGCTCCTCCCTAATAGTTCCCAGAGTATATGTTTTATGGTGCATGTCGTCTGCTTTAGTTTGGCAAGATTGATGTCAGGTTCCAAAAAACAAGAAAGACACACTGAGGTCCTTCTAAGCAGATTTCTTTATTGTTTCTCGCCTGTAGACAGAACTCTTGCCAAACTAAAGCAAACTCGGACCATAAAAACCTATTCTGGGAACATTGAGGAGGAGCTGACTTCATCCTCTTTCTCCCACACAAAGTGTCTAATCTGTGTTGTCTCTTCCTCCTCTAGCATTCACTCCCTCTCTCCCAGGAATCTAGACAAAAAAATCCTTCACAATGACCGGCTTCCTAATATGCTTTCTTTCTCCAATGATTCTGTCCACTCCCTTTCTAGTGATCCCTAACATCCATGATTTTTAAGTCAGCTTTCTCAATTTTGGACATAGCTGCCAAGGTGAGCCTGCTTTATATCAACTTTCTAGATGGAGGAAAGATCTTGTGAATTCTTCTTGTAAGCACCACCAACAAAAGCTTTTGGAGAATCTATTACTGTTGTACAAAAGACATATTTGTCTACACTCATGGGGACAACTAGCTCGGTCTTTCTGCAAGAGCTCACACATGTTTGCAGACCGAAAGATTAGTGTCAACAGCAGGAGGGACACTTAAAATCACTCCCCAAAGTCTCGGTCCAGAAAAATCTATTTCTATGAATCAGCTCCACTCAGATTGCCTGCAGATAGGATGACAACTGAGGCCTCCACAAATATCGCAGTTACTTTCATATATTTCTTTCCACAACGCTTTTAATTATACATGCCCCACATTTGCTTTTTGTATTTTCCAATTGATTTTTTTTCCCAGGGAGCCTTTCTTGGTGTGTGTTGCGATTGCTCAAATTGTTTTGATAGACTTGTTCCATTTCTTCATCTGTTTGTAATGTTTGACAGCCTTGTCTGTTTGTTTTCCTTGCTCGGTGCTGCTGTAAGCTGTCTTAAGCTGCCTCTCTTGTAGACGGCGGAGCCTGGCAATCCTATTAAATAAATATAAATTAAAATAATCTCCCCCGTGTTCCAGGACGAACCTGGGAAACTGATTTCATGGCTTAAATTGAAGTCATTGGGGGAGAAGGAGGAAGGGGGGGAAACGCCCATTAGTTATTATGTAAATCACCGCTCGGAGATGAATAGACTGCCATATTCCACTGAACAGATACCATATCACAAGCTTGCCATTACAGCTGGAAAAGAATCAAAATAGGAAGCTGTTGAAATATTCAGCTCTGCCTAATGTGCAAACTGCACACAACTTGGTTGCAGTGGAAATAGCTACGGTATCACTTTATGTTTGGGCTTCTTGCAGATATATTTAGAATTCATTTATGCCTCCGTGTTCCTCCATACATTCATGCCCATGTTCGCCGACCCCCTTTCGCTCCATATGATTACTTCCCTACTTCCCTTATAAAATGGGTTATCAGCTTTTCATTATAGCCACCCTCCTAAATTCTATTTCTAATTCTGAATAGAATTAAAGGACTCGGTGGATGAAAACCGTAACAGTGGGACAACTGTCGGGCTCCCTGGAAACCAAGAAAGGCAGACTGCAATTCTTCTGAGCAGATTTCTTTATTGTTCCTCACCTTCAGGCAGAAACCTTATCAAAGTAAAGCAGACTATTGCCCCATAAAACATATACTGTGAGAACTACTAAGGAGGAACTGTCTTCACCCTCTTTCTCCCACGGAACCTATCTCATCTGTGTTGTCTCTTGCTCCAGTGGAATACAGCCCCTCCCTTACCTCCCTCCTGGGAATCCAGACCATATTCCATGACAGCAAGAGAATGAGGTGTTAAAGCTAGTAGATGCAGAAGTATGATTTGTTTACAAGCAAGCGTGTTTTCCACTGAGGCAGGAAACTCACCAAGATGGGCAGGATTGCACCACTGATGGCTTGTCTTTGTTTCTTTTCTTGGCCTTTCCTTCTGAAACCCAGCAAACCCTGAGATATCGCTGCGCCAGCATTATGTCCACCACTCCGGAGCCTCCAGGAAATGATTCCATTCTCCGAAGGAACAAAGATGTCCCTCACTCAAGGTAAATATCCTGGGCCAACTGGGAAGAAAGGAATGGACCTGTATGAATCAGGAAAGTTAGATGAAAACTAAAATATTGGGGGAATAGAGTTAGTTCAAGGTCTAGAAGATTGTCCCACTAAATGCATTTTCATAGCGGTGACCACTGGAAGGAATAATGATACTTCTTAAGGAGGACAGCGATGGGCTCTCTCTCAATGAAGGAACCATCTCACACATCCGTCATTGGGAGAGGACAGGAAGAAGAGCAGTGTTTGTCAGCCTCAGCCATTTTAAGATGTAAGGTCTATGGATTTGAACTCCCAGGATTTCCAGAGAAGAACCCACATTGACCTACAATCTGGTCATTCTGAGCACCTCCAAGGAAAAATAGAAAAGATATCCCCTCATTCCTCTAGGATGAGGATAGATTAGCATGTTTCAGGAAAGGGGGGGGTCTAAATCAGGGATGGGTGACTATGGCCCTTTATGATCTGTGGATTTCAACTCCCAGAATTCCTGAGCCAGCCATTTTGACTGGCTCAGGAATTCTGGGAGTTGAAGTCCACCGCTTGTAAAAAGAATTCTGGAAGTTGAAGTCCATAGCTTGTAAAAGGAATTCTGGGAGTTGAAGTCCACAGCTTGTAAATTTAGAACACAGTTGCCTGCTGCTGTTCTCAATAAAGAATCAGGTTTGCATTTGGCATTTGTAGCCTAATATAATTGCTGGAACCCCATACAACTCATTTCAGGGAAAAGTAAGAGAAATAAATGTTGAGGGCATATTGGTACATGCCAAAAATGGGGATGACCTTTGCCAAGGTTTGTTTGGAGTCACCATTATATATGGGGGTTCTCTTGCCTTTTTTTTCTTACCTCTGTACAATCTCTTCTCTGCGTATCAACGGTACCGTCATTCTACTTTTGAGTCATTGTCTCTTTCCCGGCTTCTCTCTAAAATCGATGGACTCTAGGTCAAGTACTTGGGTTACGTACATAAATCAGCCAGATTTATCCTCCAGGCAGACAATTGTTGAGCCCTATTTCCCTGGATCCTTTCTCCAATTCAATTCCTACCTCTAGAAACTATCTTGGTCTGATTGAGGAGAAACTCAGATGCAAGATGACATTGTGCCATTTCTCCACTCTGCCCTGAAGGCAATTACAACCTTTCTTAGTTCCATTACCTTGAGCCAATTTAAAATCCCTGCAGCTGATGTTAAACTTTCTTTTTTTAAAAAAAAATAAAAATCACAAGTATCTTGGGTGAAGTTTTATAATCAGGAGGATGACACAGGAGAGGGTTACCATGCTCGGCCCATTCTAGCCAGTAGGTAACTATGGTGTGCTGTCGAATGTGTGTAGGGATTGTAAGTTTTAATCATCCCAAATGAAAATATGCCATGGAAACTGCTCTCCTCCCCGATCGTGCAAGAGGAAAACATTTATTATATGATTTTATTGATGGTATAACGTGATCCAAGGCAGGCGTTATCATTTATTCAATGTTCTCCTACCTCTGTCGAGCGTTCCTTGATCTGATTTACTGGAACAATTTTAAGAGCTGAATTAGGCCTTTCTTACAAGTGCAGGTAACATTCATCTGATGTTTGGAAATAAAAAAGCAGCCAGTTTCAGGTGGCCATGACTGGAAGAGGGCACTGAACGTGTTGGTAGATAATCCTCAATTCCTACAGTGGAGAAGAAATCCATCTTCTCCGTGGGAAGTCTGCAGGAGCCATTCCAAGTACAAAAAGTGAACTCGGAAAGATTTATATACCTTCCTTCTCCTTGGCTGTTCCTCTCCTTCCAATTCCAGCCTCCAGAAGCTTTTTTTCCTTTCAAAAATTGGGAGCGTTGTGTGTAACATGTAGTTCGCTCCTGCCCCCAACGTCATAAAGGAAGTGGTTGCTCAACAGGCCACTTCATTTTTTTTCCTAGGTGGTGTCCATTCTTCTCTTGTAATGCTAGAAAATATAGTGCAGGTGCTAACATTAGCAAAAGAACACAGACCACACACACAAACACACACAGAGACACACACCCTTGCGGCAGAGGCACACAGAAGAATGTGGAAGAAAATGTTCAAATGGGTTTGCTTGCATTTGGTAAAGCAATCAGTGCCATTTTACTGTTGCAATCATCTGAAAACCTTTCTCGTTTTGAATAATAATAGTGATAATAACAGCAACGTAGCTCCAAAATAATATTAGGGCCATCTGCGCAGCAAATTGTCATATTTCAATGGCAAGAGCTGGAAATGATAAGAATAGCTGAATCTTCTTCTTTGGAGAGCATCATAACTCCTTCCCAGGGCCTGATATCTCCTTTTCTTTGGAAATATTTTGTGGTCCGGTTGTGTCCCAGCCATGGTGCCATCTTTTCCAATCTTGTCTTTTTCCTTTCACCTACCCATCTGTCTCTCTTGGCATCTGCTCCCTCTTCCGTGGCCACTTCTGGCCACCACTTCCTACATCAGAGATGTTCTGACTCCAAGATTTGGGCTACCTGCTGAGGGATATTAAGATGTCCAAATGAGACATCATGGAGAGACAGAGAGAGAAAGAGAGAGAGAGAGAGACCAATATGTATTTCTTTATTCCAGTTTGACCGAAGATGATGACAGTTTTGGCTGTGATGCTCTGGAATTAGAAGGTAAGAAATTTGGAAGACCAGCATTCTGAGAAGCATCATCTGATGGACAGAGATGATCTTCTTACTTAGACCTCCTGGGTACTTTATGTGGAATCTCTGCTTGAAAGGCAGCCCAGCCCTACTCCAATTTAAAGATAAAGACCTATTAAGAGAATAACAAATTGTCCATCCACAGTTCCTACCTGGACTGAGCAGGCAGGCTATTCCTGGTCACTTAGGACATCTTCACGTAGGCTTTTTTGGCAACAGTAGAGGACGAGTGTGCCAATTGCTTTCTTCCAGAAGGTCTTTCAACTTCTGAACTCAGTCAAGGTCAGTCAGAAGTTGCTGCCATCCAGAAAAGTCCATGAGAAGGTCAACCTGATCTGGAAAGTCTCCTTACCATTTTTTCTGAACCCAAAGATAATCCATCCAGACAAATACTTCAAGTCCTGTCTATATTTCAATCCAATTTTATTCCTGTCGCCCGTTCTTTAAGAAGGATATTTTTTTTCCTTCCAAATCCATCCGTTTCATGAATTTATTTATTCCGCATTTCCTTTTCCAGATGATGTTCCTGACAGATATTCCTCACTACCTTCCTCCTCATCCTCCCACCACTCTGAAGGGCTGGACCTGGAACAAGTCAATTCCATTTTCAGGAAATTCTCTCTGGAAAGGTATGGTGGAGAAGATTGGCTGGAGGTGCAACCACTGTTACTTCTCGTCTGTTTTAGATACTCAGCAAAATGAAATTGTAACACTGCTTTTTCTTGGATTGTACCATTGCTGGGGGGATTATTGTAGAATGCACCGGAAGGGCTGTCACATAGGGAATGTGGTACCCCTCCTGATATTATCAGTGGTAGCATCCAGAAAAAAAACATTCTTTAATTCTTCTGAAGAATAAATCAGTTCACATAAATTCATGTTAGATCAGAAAGATCGAGAGAAATAAGGCTCTGAGGGTAGAGAACTGAAATGATTTGCAAGTTCCTGGTGCTGGTATTCAAGCTAAATTTTGAAAGGTCATAATACTGTGCCAAGCTCTACATGCGATTTCACCAACTTTTTTTTTGTTCCTACCTCAAGTTCCAGCTACTTAGGAAGTTCTTCTGAATTTCTCTTGTGGACTTTTTGAAGCAAAAAAACCCCGTGACTGGAGGTGTCCCCAAGAGCAGCAGCTGGTATAGTTTCCAGTCCCACATCTTTCTAAATCTCCCGCTGCCTCTCTTGACTTTGGCAAAAGACTCTCAGATGCAACTTGATTAGACGAGATGCATCTTTGCAGTCAAGAATGAAACTGTGAACATAGCAGATGGATTGTAGGTTGCGTGTGAAGAAGTCATAGCCTTCGTCCATAGCTACGTTCCAGAATTTAAAACCTTGAATTTTTCCTCCTACTCTTCTGAACGAACAAATACTTGGCTAATCCCTTGATGGCCTTGCCAGGCATCTGAGATACATGGATGCAACTGTTCTTTTTAGCCTAGGAACCGCTGGTTCCCCCTTCACCAATCTCAGCCTTTTCTCTGGGCGATCTTAGAAGCCAAGAGGAATTTGCCCCTCTTTTGTTGACACAGGCCCTTCCGTCCCTCGGTGACTGCAGTTGGACGCCTCCACAATGTCTTCCATGCCGTCCAGCAAGTAGTCGTCAACGGGGACACTCTGAGCTCAGAGATCAGTTTGCTGGGAGGAAACATCAAAGGAAGCTTTGTCCATTCAGTGAAGGTCAACTCCACAGCAGAGAAAGCTGGCCTCCGGGAAGGGTACCAACTGCTTCTGGTGAGGCCTCCATATTTTCTAGTCATCCCCGCAAACATCCCTAAGGATGGTCCTTTGCATTTCTTTGAAGTGATGAATGAGTGAGCTCTTCTTATTTTTCTTCCTTGCTTGCTGTAACCAAGGTCTATGTTGCCTGGGGCAGAGTTTTTAACTTTAAAAAAAACCCCTTTAAAGGAAGGCTCATATTGGAGGCATCAGCCATCTCTTCATTCTATGCCCTTCAAGAAAAAAAATCTATACAACCAAATCACATTATGCTGTTATTGAAGACCAGGGTGGGTGGAGATGATAGCTGTGTAATTTAGTAAGTAGAATTAATTGCCTGGAGGGAGAATAAAGCTGTGTTCCTATCAACAGGTGGAGGGCTGCATCCGAGGAGAAAATATGAGTGTTCCCCTGGATACTTGCACAAAGGAAGAAATTCATTGGACAATTCAGAGATGTAGTGGGCCAATTACGTTGCATTGCAAACCAAATCATGAGGGTGAGATACCGTGCTTTTAAACCTTTGGACAAGTAGGCCTATTCGTCTTTAGGATCTGGGGGCCGGATAAAGGGACAGGAAAATTGGTCTTTGAAAGCCAAAATGATCCATTACAATTTTTTTAAAAAATAAAATAAAACCAAGTTCTTGTTTATTTTCATGATCGCCTCCAAAAGTTGGAGATGCAGAGTTGGTAGCAGAGATGTTTTCTAGAGTTGATACCTCAGCCCCAAATTCAGAATTCTATAATGGGAAATTTGATGTTTCCTAGAACCAAGGAGAAATTTTCTGACAGGGACAACAATTAATCAGTGGAACAGTTTGCCTCCAGAAGCTGTGAGTGCTCCAAGACTGGAGGTTTTTAGAGATTGGACACTATAGGGTCTCCTGCTTGAGCAGGGGGTTGGATTAGAAGACCTCCAAGATCCCTTCCATTATTCTGATGCTGAGTTGACAAGATGGATGGGCACTATTGTACCGGTGGAACAATCACAGTAGGAATTCAATTGGTGTTTCTCAATCCTGGCAATTTTAAGATGGTGACGCTCCTACCCAACATGGGGGACCCAAGGACCAAGGAGTTTCTTCATTTCATGGAACCGGTTGTGAGTGGGTTCCTTCCCCTCTAGATTATCGGACACTGCTTTCGGAAATGGAAGAAGGTCTGATCACCTCCGGAGACTCCTTCTACATCCGGCTGAACCTCAGCATCTCCAGCCACCTGGACTGCTGCTCCCTCTCAGTGAAATGTGATGAAATCTTGCACGTCCTTGACACCATGTACCAGGGGAAATGTGAGTGGTTTTGTGCCAGAGTCCATCCCGTCACCAACAAAGATGAGGAAACGGGAACGGTCCCCAATTACAGCAGGTGAGTGTTCCCTCCCGGGCACAGAGAAGCTCCAAGAGGCAGGGGGTGCACATGGGATAGGGGCTCAAAATTCAAGATACCAGCCTGATGACATGTTACGGGAAGCTGGTATGCTGCAAACCCGAACACCAGCCTCCAAGATTTTCTGCATGGCAATCTTTGGATGCCAATGAGATGAGGCTGAGGCCAAGACTTGTGCAGGAGATGTGACCCACATAAGAAAAGAGGAAAGGCTTGCCTTGCATGTTTGTGGTGGCCACCCTCACTTTTTGGACCTCCCTGTGGATGCCCTGTTGCCTCCATGACAATGAGGTTCTCCTTGGAGATTTCTTAAGGTACTCCAAAGGTTTAAATTTGGGCAAATATTGTCCATCCCATGGCATTGTAGGCAGGCTAGTTCTTCCTTCTTTATAACACGGCTGCCTGGAGTTTGGTCCAAACTGCTTGGCCATCCAAAGGGAGGAAGAAGGGCACCAGCTGAGGATGGTCATGCTGGATGCCTTCCTTGGCACCACCTCTGATCCTTCCTAACTCTCCTTTGCAGAGCCCAGCAGCTGCTCCTAGTAAAACTCCAGCGACTTATGAACAGAGGAAGCAAAGAAGATACAGACAGTGTCTATGGGATATCACGAGTAAGTTCTCCCTGGCTTGGGATAGTTGTCCTCTTCACCCATCATTCTTCCATCCCTTTGTGAGCAGTTTTGGGCAGTTTCGTCTCTTGGGTCATTCCCATCCATTCTGAAAGCGGTATTCTGTCTACATTCATTATGGGTGGTGGACTTTGCTCTCATCAAGTCAACTTTCTCCATCTTGAGGGCCTCCAAATATGGTGAGCCCCTCTTCTCAACATTCCTACTTCTACGTCCCATAAATTCATTTTGGCTTTATGGGATTCTGACCTACATTTTCCTCCTCCTCCTCCTTCTCCTCCTCCTCCTCCTTTTTCCTCCTCCTTCCTCCTCTTCTTCCTTCTTCCCTCTTTCTTCTTCCTTCTTCTCTCTGTTGCTCTTAGACTACGCTACAACCAGACGAACTTGCATCTCCCAGTGAATCCAAAACGAGCCCTCGTCTCTCCAGAGCCAGTTTCCTTTTGGGCCAGATCTTGCAGGTAACAACAACAACAACAATTGGGCCCCAGAGTCAAATTAAAAGAGTAGTCTAGCTCTCTGATTGCCAGCCTTACTAGGTCCAGACCAGACAGGAAACACAGCCTTGACTCACCCCTTGACCCAACCTGAATCTCCACTTCCAGTTTGTCAGCAGGTCCGAAAACAAATACAAGCGCATGAATAGCAGTGAACGGGTGCGCATCGTCACTTCAAAAGACAGCCGGGTGAAATCGGAAGTGCATCCGGTGACAAAGGCTCTCCTCGAAAGATTTGAAGGTGCAGTAGGTTGGGGGTGAAGTGGAGGGAACCTCTTTTTTTTAGATTTCAAAGCTGAAGGACTAATTGCCCAATGAGGTTGTCCCTTAACACCTTGAACCTGGCCTGGAACCATGCCAGCAGGGTGATCCCAGGGGTTTTCTAGCCAAGTTGTCTTCATTCATCAAAGTAACATCCGATCTCTGGTTCTCTGATGTTCGTTTGATGGAATCAGCCTTTTGTTGGGCTGCCTGCCCATTCTAGGATGGCTTACAGTGGCGTAAATCTTCAGCCTTTTGTTGGGCTGCCTGCCCATTCTAGGATGGCTTACAGTGGCATAAATCTTCTTCTTCCAGAGTTTGATTCCATGACTGAGATCAACAAGAGCTTCAGTCTGATCCCCTACAGCTTGGTGAAGCCCACCCACTGTGACTGCCGGCGTCCCGTCCTCTTCAGCCCCACGATGCTTGCCAAGACCTTGGTCCAAAAGCTTCTCAACTCAGGAGGAGCCCTGGAGTTCAACTTATGCAAACCAGGTAAACCCTGGGGTCCTTGTCTAAAGCCAGTCTGTCTTCTTCTAACTCGATGTTTCTCAAACCTGGCAACTTTAAGATATGTAAACTTCAACTCCCAGAATTCCGCAGAAATCAGAAGCCTATTTTTTCTATTTCTCATTTTTGCTTCTTTCTTTTCCCCTTTTGCTTTCCTTCCTTCCTTCCTTCCTTCCCTCCCTCCCTCCCTCCCTTCCTTCCTTCCTTCCCAACTCTGGAGGAACCCTGGAGTTCAACTCATGCAAACCAGATAAACCAGGGTCTCCTGTTTGAACAGGTTAGACTAGACCTCAAGCTCCCTTCCAGCTCTGTTCTGATTGATTAATTGTGGTTAAGTAACAAATTGTCCATGCCAACTGATCCGAGGAAGCCAGCAAGGAGTGTGCATTTGTGTGGTTATGTCTCTCTGTTGTGAAAGGGGCTAAATACAGTCTTAATACTGGGAAGAAGCCTTGTGAACTGGCCATTATCTCCCTGTTTTCTTTCTAAAAGTCCCAGAAATGTATTTCTGCTTGCTGCTAAGGAGAGGCTGCTGAAAAGAAAAGCCTTTGCTCTGATCCAATTCCTGTGTGATTACTGCCTTTTCATATGTTGCCGTTTATCCAGCCCCTTGCAGGTCTTGTACGCCTCTTTGTTGAAAGGCTGTCTCTCCAAAGAATCTTGACACCACAACACGGGCTAGCAATTACACAGACGACGCTTCTTCTTCCCAACCTGTCCCGGCATACCTTGTTCCTCGAAATAGGTCATGCTTAAGTTCACCAGATTTAACTAGCTCCAGGATAAACACCTTCTCCGCCAGCTAAAGCCTGCGGCTGCCAAATCCAAGCATAATAAGCATGGCAATCGTTTGTCTTGTGTTTTTGTCCATGGAGTCCTATTCCTGCCACTTGTGGCTGGGCTTGCCTGCCTCCCCTCCTCTGCCCCCATTGTTGCAGGGGACCCTTTGTTGGTAGGGATTGGGGGAAACGGTGACCCACATGCTCTCTTATCCCAAAACAGTTCTAATTTCGTTTTTGCAATTGAGAAGGCACTGGAACTATCACTCGGGGGACGTGGTGTCAGGCCTGCCCCAATCGGATCCCTTAGGAAATAGAGACCCTCGACTCCATTGGGTTGAAGCGAAAGAGGTTGGCTGCAGTAAAGTCAGGCTAGCTCTGAATTTCGCCTGCTCAAAAGATACAGAAAGGCTTTTACCCACATCCCCTCATTTTAATTTTTCAAAATTAAGTTCAGCTGCCCATAGAACAGTCTCAAAGTGACCCAGATTTGCTCCCTTTTCTTTTTTGGTGCAAAAATGAGAGAAAAAAGGATTTTTTGATTGATGGTTTTAATGATTAGACAGGATAGATTATAAAAAGGAGAGAGTTATGATGTAATTTTAGAGAGAAAGGTTAGGATATAATCGTGCTTATTACTGTTGTGAAGAATATTGGAAGCTGCTTGTTTATATCTTAAAATCTTTCTCTTTTTTCCTATTTTCTTTTTTTTTAATTGCACTTGTAGCTTTTTCTGTTGTTTCTCTTTGTTCCAATTTGGCTTATATTAGGTCATATTATTGTTCTTAAAACTTTTAATAAAGATATATAGATGAGAGAGAGAGAGAGATGATAGAGAGATTGGTGTGTGGGTAGATTGGTGGATGGATGGGTGGAGGAAGGGAGGGAGGGAGGGAGATACAGATAAATGAATGGATGAATGGATGGATGGATGGATGGATGGCAGACAGATTTGGGCTTGCAAGATTTCTTTTACCAATACAGGAAGTCCTTGACTTACAACAGTTCTAGAAAGAGTACAGAGAAGAGCAACAAAGATGATTAGGGGACTGGAGGCTAAAGCATATAAGGAACGGCTGCTGGAATTGGGGATGTGTAGTTTAATGAAGAGAAGGACGAGGGGGGACATGATAGCAGTCTTCCAGTATCTCAGGGTCTGCCACAAAGAAGAGGGAGTCAAGCTATTCTCCAAAGCGCCTGAAGGCAGGACAAGAAGCAACGGATGGAAACTAGTCAAGGAGAGAAGCAACCTAGAACTAAGGAGAAACTTCCTGACAGTGAGAACAATTAATCAGTGGAACTGCAGTGATTCACTTAACAGCTGTGGCAAGACAGGTCATAAAATGATGCAAAAATTCGCTTAACCCAGGTCTTCCTTAACAACATAAATATTGGGCTCAAATGTAGTCATAAGGTGAGGATGACTTGCATGAACTCTTGAACGTCCATTCAATTGAGTGACTCTTTATCCCGGCATCCACCCTGTGCCGTTCCAGCTTTCTCTTTAACCTCGTTTTTTGTTTGTTTGTTTCGCTCCTTCTCTCCCAGATATCATAACCAAGGAGGAATTCTTCAGGAGGCACTCCACGGAGACAATAATCTATTCACGAGAAAAAAATCCGCACACTTACGAATGTATTTTCCCAGCAAATATTGGGGCTGTGGCTGCCAAGGTAGGCTTTCCAGTCCTTTTGCAACATAAATACAATATGCACAGCTGGCACAAAATGGAAGGAAAGAACATGTATTCCTCCCTTTTTTCTTTTTTCCTTTTCCTGATGCAAAAATTATCACGGGCCATATTGTGTATTTCCTCCCAGACCGCATCTGGCCTCGCTTCCATAATCTTGTCAAAGTCATCAGTTTCCCCAGACCGGGGTGGGAGGGGGTGAGGTGGGAGGGTTGGGGGTATCATAAATTGAGGACTACCTGTAACAATATCAGAATAACAGAGTTGGGACGGGACCTGAGAGGTCTTCTAGTCCGTCTCCTTGCTCAAGCAGGAGACCCTATTCCATTTCAGACCAATGGCTGTCCAATTTCTTCTTGAAAACCTCCAGTGATGGAGCACCCACAACTTCTGGAGGCAGGTTGTTCCGCTGATTAATTGTTCTCCCTGTCAGGAAATTTCTCCTTAGTTCCAGGTTGCATCTCTCCTTGATTAGCTTCCATCCATTGCTTCTTGTCCTGCTTTCCGGTGCTTTGGAAGACAGGCTGACAAGGGAGCAATACTTTCCAATGTCTGTTCATGTAACCTTACAAAAAAAAATAAAGCTAGTATTCTTGGCAAGGCCTCTTGTCTGGCCTACCTTGCAGGGCTAACTTTAGAGCTGGCCTAGGAGCAGAGAGAGTCAAACTTCCCCTGCCCTGAAGCTCATGGGATGATCTTGGGAGGATGAAAAGAAGTCCTTGCTGGTGCCACAGCAAGAGAGGAACAGGGAAGTTTTCTAAAATCAGTGAGAATCTGGAGGGCGATAATCTGCCCTTGATGAAAACCAGCCGTGTCAGATGCGCAATCAAGGGCTTCCAATTTATCTGATCCTGTTTGAGATGGGGTGTGTGTCTAAATCCCCCACCACCATGTACTTAACCAAAGTCCTCTCCCTGACTTTGTGTTGACAGAACAAACACTGCCTGCTCGAACTCAGCATCGGCTGCACAAAAGATTTAATCAAAGCCAAGATATATCCCATTGTTCTCTTTATTAAAGTCTCCGAGAAAAACATCAAGAAATTCAGGTACGTCTCGGTCACGGTGCAAAGAAGGACGGGCGAGAAGAAAGAAATAGAGGGATGCTTTGCCTGCTGCAGAAATATGGAGTGGACAAAACAGCTACACAAATGAAAAGGGTCCTTACCAAGGCAATCGCTACCTAGTGTATTTTGGCACTTACGTCTTGGAGATGCGTCTTCTCTCTCTCTCTTTTTTTTTTCCCTAGGATTTGCACATTTGAACCTGTTTGCCCCTAAGTTCTTTCTTTCTGTTTGGGAGTAAAAATAAATAAAAAATGATGCGATAGGGACTTTGTGGAGGAAGGCAAAAAATAAAAATTCCACAACGCTTGTTGCAACTGATGATTTAAAATCAGGGCTGGCAATTGGTGCCAATTCTGGGAAATCAGACCCTTTGTGTGTTGTGGCTGGCAGAGCTATAAGCGCAAACACATCTGGAAAGCACAGAGTAGGCAAGGCTGCCATATGTTTCCCAGCCCTCCAGATGTTAAGCCTGGCTTGGATGACCCCAGAATCAAAATCTGGCAAGCAATTCCTTTTCTACCTCTTGGTATAAATTTGTGTGATAACCGTTTGGATGAAATTACAAGGCAGAAACAAAACCTTGTTGAGAAAACAAAAGCTAGATTCCATTTGTTTGTTTGTATCTGCCTTCATTACTTTTATAAATATTTATTAAGCTTATTCTATTCTATTCTATTCTATTCTATTCTATTCTATTCTATTCCATTCCATTCCATTCCATCCCATCCCATCCCATCCCATCCCACCCCACCCCATCCCATCCCATCCCATCCCATTCTATCATAAGTCAAGGGCTTCCCGTATCCATCGTTCCTCTGTTTACTTCTGTAAATCTGGATCTTCTTCCTCCTTACCCGGGTTTACTTTTTTTCCCTGGAAATGGTCAGCCATAATAAAATTTTATGTTGTAAAACAATGAATTGGATAAGTAGAAAGAGACTTGAACTCTCCAATTTCAGGAAACAAATGGAAGTGTCTCCAGAACATGACAATGAAAACCAGCCAAAATGTAAACATAATAGAAAATCAATAGCAAATTATTACTCAGTCATGCTCTACCCCACGGAAGATTGAAAGGATCTGTAAGTTATCTGTAAATAAACACTGGAGGACCATAAACAATACGTGGTGGACAAGTTTAGTTATATTGCATTTCTTCTTGGCAACAAAAGCACCCAAGGTTAGCAAGCCATGAATTGCAGCAGCGTTTCGGTCCAGCGTCAGAAATACAGCATTTGAGTGATCAAATTCAGCCACAGCTATTTTGTTTAGCTCATTAGCTGTAGCATCGATGCTGGTGGCCCGAAAACTAAACATCGATTCATGCCCTGTTTGCACGATAAAAGCTTTTTAACAGGAGGCAACTGGCTACAGCTAGTCCTTGACTTACAATCGTTCATTTAGTGACTATTCCAAGTGACAAAGCATTTTAAAAAAAGGGACTTAGGACCATTTTTCACACTTAATGACCATTGCAGCATTCCCACGGTCAAGTGATCAAATTCCAGACTCACATTTATGACAGTTTCAGAGTCATAAATCCTCTTTTGCTGACTTCCTGATTAGCGAAGTCAATGGGGGGGAAGCTGGGTTCACTTAGTAACTTAACAATTGCAGCGATTCATTTAATGACTGTGGCAGGAAACATCACAAAATTGGAGCAAAACTCCCTTAACAACTGTCCAGCTTAATTTTGGGCTCAGCTGTAGTCCTAAGTCTAGAATTACCTGTAATGTTCAGGAAAATAATGTTTGAAAAATGCAGACGTTTAAGATTATAAAGCATTGGGAGAGAAGGAAGCATTTTTAAGGAAAATCCGATTAATGGGTTAAGACTTCCTTGGCTGAAATGATGGCTGGTCAGTGTCTTAGGGGCTCCCACTCTTGAAATTACTATTCCCGATCCAGGGAAAGTTCACAGTGATTATGTCAGAAATTAATGAGACATAAATCAGTTGGAGCTAATTGGTCTCATCGATTTTAGTCATCTCTCCTCGACCCTCTTTTCTCTAAACTTGAACCTTTTAATCTAAGAGTGGATGTACAACAATTCCCTTCACACTGTACACCCTTTCCTGGGGAAGCAACTTCAGTCAAATTCATAAGGTATAAGAAATGGTGAATGCAAGAGAGAAAGCATGGGGCTTGAAAAAAGAAAAGGGAACATATCCCGTGCTCCATCGTTTTCTTTTGGGGGAGAAACAGAAATAAGGATTCTTTATTTCGGGATGGAATCTTGGGGTGCCCATAAATATTGCCCAGATTTCAATAACTCCAGAATTTCAGAATAACGGAGTTGGAAGGGATCTTGGAGGTCTTCTAGTCCAGCCCCCGCTCAAGCAAGAGACCCTGTACTATTTCAGACAAATAGCTTTCCAGTCTCTTCTTGAAAACCTCCAGTGATGGTATAGGGTCTCCTGCTTGAGCAGGGGGCTGGACTAGAAGACCTCCAAGGTCTCTTCCAGCTCTATTTTGATTCTGATTCTGATGGAGCACCCACAACTTCTGGAGGCAAGGAGTTCCACTGGTGAATTGTTCTCACTGTCAGGAAATTTCTCCTTAGTTCTAAGATTGCTTTTCTCCTTGATTAGTTCCCATCCGTTGCTTCTTGTCCTGCTTCACTCCCTCTTCTTTGGGGCAGCCTCTCAAATATTGGAAGACTGTCATCATATAACTCACTAAGGCTTCTTTTCATTAAACTAGACATACTCAATTCCAGCAACCATTATATACCTCTATATTTCAGGGTCTAAGGAAACGCTCATAGATGACCAGCTGTTCCACATTTCCCTTCGAAATGGAGCATTATCTATCTATCTATCCATCTATCCATCTATCTATCTATCTATCTATCTATCTGATCTATCTATCTATTTTATTTATTGATATCCTGCCTTTATTATTCTTATAACTAACTCTAGGCAGCGAACATACTTAATACTACTTCCTCCTATTGACGCTGTGAGGTGGGCTAGGCGGAGAGAGAGAGACTGGCATTTTTCAATGTTTAGATGATCAGCAGATGTAGGTGGATGTTTCTGTTGGCTTATGTTTGCCTGCATGCACATCTGGTTAACAGCTGTTTTGGGGGTGGGGCTCTTCTGTCCCATAGAAAGCTACTACCAAAACCAGACGTGGAGGAGGAATTACTGAGGACGTGTCGTCAGAACGAGAAGGAACTGGAGGGCTTACCCTGCCTTTACGCCTCTTTGGAGACGGATTCGTGGAGCAGCATCGAAGATCTTCTTCGGATCATCAAGGATAAAGTCTGGGAAGAGCAACAGAAAACCATCTGGATTGATGAAGAGCAGTTGTGATGCACAGATCCCATTGGTGACCTGGGATCCCGCTAGCAACGTAATGAAGCCGAGAGGAGAAGACCTCAGGAAAGGCTGCCGTCTTTGTTCCTGCTTCATCAGAAGTCTGAGAGTCTCAGCAACAGGTAGAACGTTGAGGGCGAGAGAACGTTCTGAGAAACCAAGGATGGAAGGCTTGGACAATGACATTTCCATTAGGGATACTTTAGAGTATGGAAGTGGATTGTTCTTCCAGGGAGCTTGGCTCCATTCTCTAGTGTCCACCACTTCTGGAACACTGAAGGTCAGATGTTTCCAAAGAGACATTTTGAAGCATAAACCTGGAGCTGCAAGGTCTGAAGATGGATGGCGGGAGGGTCAAGGGGAAACATTTTTGATAGTCATCTGTGAGTGAGATGGGTGGTCCCTAAATTTGATAAATAAATAAAAATACATAAATAGCAGCGGGGGAAGGCCTTGACGTTCCTCATGGCCATCTCTTGGAGAGATGGGTCCAACTGTCCTCAGATCCACCAAAATGTGTGTCTCGGCCTGCTTAATAGCCAAGAGCATCTTTCATCTCTTTTCCCCACTCTATTCCTTCTTTCTTCTCCTGCCCTATCTTTAAGTCATCCCGCCCTATCAGAGATACCAAAAGTAGAAGGGGCCACCATGCCTCTAAGTCACTGTTTCTCAACTTGGCAACTTAAAGATGGATGGACTTCAACTCCCAGAATTCCCCAAGCAACTATGCAATGTTGGGATGCTGCAACAATTATAAGTACAGAGACTGGTTGTAAGCCATCTATTTTCAGCATTGTTGTAACTTCAAATAGTCGCTAAACAAGTTAAGCTGAGGACTACCTGAATAAGAGAAATCTCTTTGCAAGTAGAAAAATAGCATCACGTGGGATTTATTGAGCTAGAACTGTGTTTCTCAATCTCGCTACTTGGAGATGGGTGGACTTCAACTCCCCAGTGTGCTGGCTGGAGAATCCTAGGAGTTGAAGTCCACTCATTTTAAAATTGCTAAGGTTGAGAAAGGTTGCTTTAGATAAATGGGGCACAAACTTTAGCTGGCTGGAGTGTTCTGGGAGTTGAAGTCCACCCATCTTGAAGTAGCCAGAGTCGCTACTGCTCTAAGTAGTTGGCAGATAATGGCCACGGGCAAAAGTTGGAGGCTACGAAAAGAAGGAGCAGTGCAAATAAGTTGCACTCAGTCATTACCAGAGGTTTACCAAGAGAAGAAGCTTCCGAATGGCGCTAAACAATGAATCAAAACTAAAATTTAAATTCTTATTTTTTAATTTAATTAAATTAAAAACAAAGAACAACCAATCAATGGAAGGGAGGAAGAGAGAGGGAGAGCCAACCTGGAAATACGGAGGAATTTCCTAATAGTGAGAACTATTAAGCGGTGGAACAGCTTGCTTCCCAGAGTGGTGGGTGCTCCATCACTGGAAGGTTTCAAGAAAAGATTGGACAACCATTTGTTCAGGATGGCATAAGGACTCGTGTCTTGGGCAGGGGTTGGTCTAGAAGACCTCTAAGGTCCCTTCCAACCCTGTGATTCTATGTTCTAAGTATATTTGCAATTTGCCCAAGCTCTGAGTCCTCTGATGTCCTTAGCCACCTGGAGCAGGAAAGTCCAAACGCTACCGCCAGGCGTTTGCAGGCGCCCCTGGGTCTCAATGGGGGCTCACATGGGGTGAAAATAAATAAAGGTTGCACAGCTGTGCTAGCAGATTGTGTCCTCTGCCTGCTGCCACTGAGCGTTTTTCATATCCAGCCCTTTGAAGAACGGAGATTGCCGGAGGCTCTGGAGTTGGCGGTGGCCACAGGTCCCCAAATCCGACATCTTCAATTAAGTGGCATTTTTTTTTCCCAGCCTTGTCACTTGATATCTATTTTTCCTGCAAAGACGTTGATGAGCACATGAAAATCATCACCAATTGTCTGTCTCTCTCTGTCTCTGTCTCTCTCTCTCTCTCTTTCTCTTCCTCCCTCTTTCTCTCTTTCTCTCTCTTTCTTTCTTTCTCTCTCTCCCTCTTTCTTTCCTTCTTTTTCTTTCTTTCTCTTTCTCTCTCTCTCTCTCTCTTTCTTTCTTTCTTTCTTTCTCTCTTTTTTTCTCCATGGGCATCTATCAGATATTGCAGATGCTCTCATATCTACTCATCGCATTGATTGCAATGGAATGCGGAGGGGAGGGGAATATTTTTCTGAGCAATTAAGCCAAAAGATGGTTGGAGGTGGGGAGGGGGGGAAGGGAGGCTGGTTCTGGATAAAATTGAGCCCAGGGTCATGAAAAAAGACAACCAGACATGGATTTGTGAAGGGAACCTGGCCTGGAATGTAATGGATCACCAGTAAATGGGGGGGGTGGATTTTAAGATGGGTTGGACTCCTTCTGAGAATAAAACAAAAAACAAAAAGCAAATGATAGGGTTTTTACCTTCCTCGGTCGTGTTTTGCAGCAGAGAAAAAGCACCAAAAGGCTTTTTGTTGCCTGTAAAGGATTTTCAACTATTTCACAGTGTTTGTTTGTTTTTTTCAGCCAAGGTACAGAGGTCTACCTTGTAGATCAGCTTCATTCCCCTACCTCTACTACAATATCCAGCTTGCTGTAGTAGGGAAGGCAGCGTGGAAAGTTTGGGGGGGGGGAGTGAAGAAACAGCAGAGTTCTGCCCCCCCCCCCTTTCCAGGGATTTAAAATGGAGATTAACCCCATTGATTGTAAATGCCTCAGTAGCCTTCTTAGCTATTTCTCTGGGCAGATCCTGTTGGGTGTTGACCAGGATCTTTAAGCTGCTGGAATGTGTTACAATAAGCACTGAGTAGAATGAACTAGTGGTCCTTGCCAAAATTATTAGAAAAAAGACGCCGGGGAAGCATCACAAACATTATTGTCTGGGATAAACGCTCCAGAAAAGGCAAATGCATCTCATTGTAGGAAGAAAGATCCAGGCCCATTTGAAGCATCTGTTCCAGAGGTTCTTCTGGACTAAGTCTGACTCCCCAAACCATCTTCAACAAACCCTAATCGAAACCGAATTAAACAAAGTTTGTTGGGTTTTTTTAAAAAAATTAATTGGGAAGAAACAGGAGATATGGACCTGACATCGTTAAGGTAAGCTTTGCTAGATAGAGTTGGATGGGACCTTGGAGATCTTCTAGTCCAACCCTATACCATTTCAGACAAATGGTTGTCTTGTCTCTTCTTGAGGCAGGTTGTTAATTTACTCTCCATAACACTTGAGGGCAGAACATGATTTAATGGGTGGGAGCTCATCAGAAGGAAATCCAGACTGGAAATAAGGAGGAATTTCCTGACAATGAGAATAATTAATCAATGGAACGGCTTGCCTCATTGAATTGTGGGTGTGCCATCACTGGAGGTTTTCAAGAAAAGATTGGATAACTCATTTGTCTGAGATGGTAGGAGGACCCACCTGCCTTGGGCAGGAGATTGGACTAGAAGACCTTGAAGGTCCCTTCCAGCCCTATGATTCTAATCCAGATCTTCAGGCTGATGTACAGGAAGACAAACATTCATGGTAGAATGGATGGAAGCCTTTAAAATGGGTCGATGGTGTGCGATCAAGAACCCACCGCTTGACTGAGTCCAGGGGTAAGTTACGGAGTTGACTGCCTCCAAGGCAGATCTTAATAGCCTTGATCTAAGCCACGAGTTTAGTCAATCAACTGTTAAAATCAAAACACTTAAAACCTAATCAAGACAAGCTAAATCCTTTAATTGGATGGCAATCCTCAGAGAGAAGCTCAACGGTTCCTATGTCAGCAATGTTTTAAAGCAACGTTTGTAGTCTTAACTATTTCAATGGAATGTGCTGAGGATCTCCGTCTATCGGCTGGGTACTGTGTCCCTTTATCGAAGCCATGGTTAAATAGAAGGCCATCAGAAAGGGAGGACCTCCTACTTCAAACTCCAAGAGAGAGACTGTGGGTTTTCAGTTTGAGGAAGTAGACCTCTTGCTGTTCAAGAAAGGGTAAGTTGGGGCTTGTATATCTGCCCCCAAAAGCTGCTCCAAACCTTTAGCAAAGACTTGAGAAGTTTGTCCCATCTCTCCTTGATGTGTTCACATCAGAAGTGGACATCCACACGTGTGGAGCAATGCCTCTCAACCTTGGCAGGTTGAGTATTTCTCCACCTTCTTCCATGGGGAATTCTCCCTTTGGGGGTGGGGATTTGACTCTCCAACTGCCACTGGAAGAGGGGTCCCATCCTTTGTCGATTAGCTTGTTTTTAAAATTCACAACTTGCAAGAGAAGGAATGGCACAACCTGGAAGTGGAGTTAAAAGAGGAATCAGCCTAGAATCCCTACATAGTTGCAAGTGAACTAAGTCCAATCTCCCTTGAATTCAGTTCTCTCTTATCTAACTCCAAGCAGATGCTGACCCTTAGGTGAGAAGATTCCTGTACACAGGTGTAATAGCAATACATCACTTTAATTGGCTCTTCATGCACGGACCTGATCTTTCCCACCTGGCAAACTGCGGTGTGAATGAAAGAACACTGGATGCTGGTCAACGTTAAGTAAGCACTGCATTTCAAAACTTACAATTATTATTATTATTTTGACATGAGGGTTTACAGGAGGGGGTCAAAAATGTCAAGAGGTCAGCCACTGTAATGCATTCAAAATCCTACTTCTTTTTTGCAGGCAACGGGGCACATCTTCAAAATGGGGATTTGATTCCATGGTGGAGGTCAACACCTTAATTTTTTTACCTCTCCCCCCCCCCTCAGACCCCGTCGATGTTGCAGATCCACGCAGACAAACACAGTGATTCTGAAGCAAGCTGGAACAATTGCAAGTTAAGGTTAGGACCAGGCCAGGCAGCCGAACACGTCTATGGCTCCAGGCGTTGTTCATGTTATTATTTTTAATTTACAAGGATGTTAACCTTTCCTGCAAGAAAGATGCTTATTCCCCGACAATGTATTATGTGTTGTGTCAGCAGAAGCAAACATGAATCTTTTTTCGTCCCTCCACTCATTTATTGTTGTTGTTATTATTATTATTATTATTAATTTTGCAGTTCTAGAGGCACCACTGCACAATTTTGCAGTTCTAGAGGCACCACTGCACAGGTTCAAGGAGATTTCTGAATCAAGACTGGTAGTTGATGGGTCTCTGGAAGCTTTCTCTAATTTGGAGTTGCCCAATATCTAAGGGGTTGCCACAAACAGGAGGGGGGTCAACTTATTCTCCAAAGCACCCGAAGGCAGGACAAGAAGCAACGGATGGAAACTAATCAAGGAGAGAAGCAACCTGGAACTAAGGAGGAATTTCCTGACAGTGAGGACAATTAACCAGCGGAACAGCTTGCCACCAGAAGTTGTGGATGCTCCATCCCTGGAGCTTTTCAAGAAGAGAGTGGACAACTGGGGCAAAGAAAGGTCATAAAATGGGACACGACCACATAACAACTGCTTGCTTAGCAACGGGAATGTTGGGCTCATTTGTGCTCGTAAATCGAGGACTACCTGTGATGTATGGATCCTTCTGGACAACTTCTAGGATGCAAAGATGTCCTTGGGGAGTTTTACAGTCCTCCCCGCAGCCCGCATGGGATCCTCAAAAGCAAACCCGTGTCTCCCCACCCCCCAGCCCTTGGAGCTCACAGCTCGTTATCTGATGTTGTGTCATTAATCAAAGCCGCAACGATGAGTTGGTCGGCAAAAATACAGCCTAGCCAGTGCTTCATTTGTCGTCATCGATTTTCCCATCACTGTTTATTACTAGTATTTGCTTTGTAAGCCTCCAAAAATAAACTCCACAGCCTGGCAGGGCACGTTCGGAAATGCCTCTTCTAAACCGTCTGCATGCCAGCCTTTTCCCCCCACAGAGAAGACCAGCCAAATGGAGGTTGTGATCTTTGCAACCGGGAGGAGAACATCATGCTCCATGGAGGCTGTTGTTTAGTAGCAGCTACACACAGAAGGCTACAAATGCACAGCAAAATGGATTCCCCTCTCCTGATTCCCCTTTCTTTCCGGCACATGCGCGCGCGCACACACACACACACACACACACACAAAGAAACGTCCAAGTTTCTAGTCCTGAATATTCTGAGGATACTTTTCAGGGCTGTCCTAGAAGGCTGCTTCTCCTTTCTTCTAGGTCGGAGCCAACTGTGCAAACCAGAGGACAATTATCAAACTAATTGACCATTTTTCATTTGTGCCGATTAACCAGGCAGCAAAGTCTAGCTTTCCTTGGAAGGGAATTTTAATGTTTTCGTCTAGATTGTGTGTCTTGGCTCGAGCCCTTGATAACCGATAGAGCCGTCACTCAGCGAATGAAAGATTAGTCAATTATTGGTCTGAGTCTTAGTCAATCAATTTAATTTTTCAATTATATATGCCTGCGTTTGCAGGAGCTCAAGCCACAGTATTTTGCTACCTGAAGCTAAGCCATTTTCCTTCCTCGTTCCAGGAACAAAAATCAGACGGGAAGAGTGGAGGAATTTTAATTCAGGACGGGGTGAAGACGGCATCACCAGACGCCTCCCCCGGGATCCTCCGTGTAAACATTCTGTTCCCTAGTTACACAAAGAAGCTGGTTTGCTTAATAAAGGGGGTAAAAATTGTTGTGAAATTACATCCGACTCAACTTATGACAGAAATTGTCATTGTAAGTTGAGGACTACCTATAGAACTGCACAGGTGAGGCCCCGTTTGGAATACTGCATCCAGTTCTGGTCACCACAATATTAAAAAAAATGGTGGGCAGGGGGTTGGACTAGAAGACCTCCCAGGTCCCAACACTAGGATTCTATGAGTTGATTTTATTTCCTTGGGTTTTGCTCGTGAATTTTCCTTTGTAAAGCAGAGTTGTAAACAGAAACCATTATTATTATTATTATTATTATTATTATTATTATTATTATTATTATTATTATTATTTTAAAAAGAAATCCTAACAAACCTCTTTCTGGTTTGCTCCATTTCTAGGTTGGTCCTTTATTTTTATTTTTTTTGCCCCCCAAGAAAATACGGTCATTCTTGAGGGGTCCTTGATGCTCTCTGAGCTTGGTTGTTCTCTTGCAGACGTTTCATTACCCACACTAGGTAACATCATCCATGCTAAAGGCATTGGCATGGTCGTCCTTCCTTGCAGAAAATTCCTTTTTCAAGGGTCAATTTTCACCTTTCCAAAGATGGGAATTCAAACCCTGCTCATCTGACCCATTGGCTTATTAGACTTTTCTGCTCCCCCCCCCACCCCCACCCCCACCCAGGCACCATCCAGAGGTCCTTCAGATTCCTTGGAGGAAAACTGCAGGGAGAAGACGAACGAAAGGAATATTGGAATGGTTCTCCCTTGGTCTATCCATCATCTTTTTTAAACCCACCACCGCCAGAGGAGTGGTGGGCATAGGATCTCTGAGTTAGAGGACAGCTGGGAAAAGGCCGAAGAGGTAGGAATATCAATAGCTATTAACTAAGGTGCTCTGGGAATGCAGCCTCATAATGAGTATTTGGCAGCTCGCGGTAAGTCAATGACTGAGAGTGAGCTATTAAGTGATTCCAGCTGGAACTAAGTACCAAGAGGCCGGTCCGTAAACCATGGGGCAGAGTTTCCTCTGGGGTGTTGCCGCTTTTGTTTCTCTCCTTGGGTAGCCCCAAAAGTCACCAAAGGGCTGAAAGAAGGAAGACGTGGGAGGGAGAGAATGGAGCAGTCGGGTTCACTGAGAGTCAGATGGACAGCTGGAGATCTTCACCAAGGATGGTCGTGGAGGACCACCCTTGTCTGGGAGAAAACATTGAGGCTGGGTCCCTCTTGCTTTTTGCCCAGCAAGTTTGGCAACTGATGGGGCAGCAGACCCCGAAAGGTGTCTTCATGTGCATCCCTGGTCCCGCACCCAATGATAGATGGGGACGGATCACATGACAGCCTGCTGAGAACTCTACTCAGTGCCATTGACCACGGCCTTCAATATCTTTCAGTTCAATCAGAACTGAATTGAAATGGTCCCCCCTAGTCCTTCTTTGCTATTCTTGTTATGAGGACAGTCATTAACTGCAGCTAATCTAGAAGACCAACGACCAATGTTTTTTTTTCTTCACCCCCACAGCCTTTCCTCAAAAGTACATTTTGAGCAACAGGGTGGAAAGGGGTGAGAAAGGACGGTTCTTTTGAAGAATCCTGGCTCCCTCTACTGTAACAAGTTTGTTAAAGGTGCATCTCTGCAAAATGGGCCACTTGCAAATAACAGAGGAGTATTACTTATTATTACTACAGTCCTCGACTTTCAACCGTTCATTGTTACGACGACCCTGGAAAAAGTGACTTCTGACCGATTTTCACATTTATGATCACTGCAGGATCCCCATGATTACTTGATTTACATTGGGATGCTTGACAACTGGTTCCTATTTATGACAGTAGCTGTGTCCCAAGGTCGTTTGCAACCTTCTGATAAGCAAAGTCTATGGGTAAACCAGATTCACTTCACAACCATCAATCCTGGCTATTTAACATTCTAACTCTGTTCCTTTCTCGTGTCCTGTGTGTTCTCCAGGTGTCTTCTTTTAAAAACACTAGTGGAAAAACCTTACGCTAAACTGAAAAATACATTCAACAACTCTCTAGAATTACTCAACCCCAAAAGTGGTGCAAATTGTGCATTAGTAAACCCAGCCATCTTCCTTGAAGCCCTAACGGTGGTGGAGCAGGAATTACGGCATGGGTAAATATTAACTAACAAAAAATCCCTGGCACACTTATTTTAGCCTTCAAAACAGATTTGCCCAGAAGGAAGAAAAAAACAAAGACAGGCAGGCACATGAAAATAAAATACGGTCCTCCTGATGCAAACAAATAATGGAAATAGGCTGACGTGGCCCTAGTGGGAGCAGGGAAGCTTTGCACAATGTTGAACAACATACATGCCAATTAGCTGAATTTAGGCTGGGAAATTACATAAGGGGTATCGACGTTTTAATTGAACGGTGGAAAAAAACCAGCATTTTGTCAAGGGTGGGCGAGAGGAAACAAACCCATAAAACTTTCAAACTGCTGATGCCGGCTTCCCCCAATCTGTCACTTTCCAGATAAGCCAGAAAAACAGCTCACCAAATTTCCAGGCCGTTGAATGTTGAGTAAATCTGAGCAGCACCAGGCTGACTGCATCTTGAGCATAATCCATGGGTGTCTCACCTGAAAGATAAACGCGTTAATGTCTCGTCTGTCCCTTTGGGAAAATTAACAGTCCTTTTCAGTCTTCTCCAGGGAAAACCGTGTAAACCAAATGTGCTTAAACTTGATTAGGTAATCCCTCCTAATCCTTTCAACGCAGATTTAGAAAAGCGGGTTTACCGCATCCAGAAAGGCTTCTTAAGATCTTCTGCGTAGACTGCTTGGCATGTTATCTGCAGATGCTGGGGCCTGTAGATCAGCTTTATTGACCAAGCGAGGTGCGCGTAGTAAGCAACAACAAGGGTTAGTTACAAGCTCGTAAGTTTCCAGAATCGATCGCCGTTACATCCTCGGTTATAACTGATGGATGTTCAGAAACTCCACTTGTTTTCTTGAAATCTGGCATGGGCAATCTGCAGCCTTACGAAGAATTTTGCCAGAGACCCCACCCCACCCATTACTGTGGGGGTTTGGGGTGGGGACAGAGGTCACATATAACCCAGCTCCAATGAGCTTAACATATGAATTCAACCAACGAGCATAGAAGACCATTAAAATAACCCATGCTTTAGTGCAAGCTTGTACAAGGAACCCTCAAATGTACGGGCACAGTCGGGCCTAGAATTTCTATTGCAAAGCAAGGTGGTTGTTAAATAAGTTGCACCTGAATTTATGACCTTTCTGCCCTGGTTGTTAAGCAAATCGCTGCAGTTGTTAAATACATCATCTGGTCTTCAAGCGAATCCAGTTCCTTCCATTAACTTTATCAGAAGCTGGCTGGAAAGATCGCAAAAAGGGATCACGCGAACCTAGGACACTGCAACTGTCATAAATACATGCCAGTTGCCAAGTGCCCAAATGTTGATCATGTGATGTGGGGATGCTGCAACGGTCCTAGGGGGAGCACTGGTCATAAGGCACTTTTTTCAGGGCTATTGTAACTTTGCAAGGTTGCTAAACAAATCGTTGGAAGTCAAGGATACATTTAGTGATGCAGACCAGCCTGTTCCAGAATCAGTCAGAAAAGTGAGACAAACCATTAATGTTAAATGCCTTTAATCATATGGCCACTTATTTCCGTTAGCCCTTTAAATGTTTCAATTAGTGAAACCCAGGAGTTTTTTTAAATTTTAATTTTCTTCTTGTCCCGAAAAAAGAACGACAGGATTATATATATATATATATATATATTCCCTGCAGTCATTTCCCAAACTGCTGCAGTTTCATATCGCCTGATGTGATTTATCTTCTCTTTCTGCCCTCCCCCTCTCTAGCCGGGCTATGAAATCACATGAAATGTGGTCTGTCATACGGCTAAGCATATTTTGAGCCATCTTTTTCTTATTATATTAATATTGATCAGAGGTCTTCTCCTTCTGCTTTTGAAAAATGCACACTTCAAAAAGAAGAAAGGAAAGATGGAGAGTTTGATTGGCCCGGCTATAATAAGAACACAATGATCCAAAACGTGTTAACTTTGCAGAACAGACTTTACTTTCCCCCCAAATGGTCCCTTCTGCAAATGGAACAAAACAGGGAACAGCTCAATGGCCCCCAACTTGGCCTGTCTTTAAAAGGGGCCCATTCAGATGCATGCTGGTTAAGGTTCATGTTAGGCTTGTCTGGTTCCTTGTTCAAAAACCTCGTTAGCATTAACAGCAAAATACACCAGTATGAGGTCCAGTAGGGTTAAGCGAAGGAAACTGGGGCTGTTTTCCCCTTTGTGGGATCTCCACTAACTCTTCTTGAGGGCCTCTATTTTGGATCGGGAAGCTGAATTGGCAGAGGGATGCATCGAGGGAGAATTTAAGCAGAAATTTAGAAATTTGTGCTGGAATGAATTGCTGCTCTATTTGTTATCTCTGCTATCTTGGTTCTGTTCTGTTTTTCTATGGTTAACCATTAGTAAGCTGCCCCGAATTGCTGGTACAGACTGGCATATAAATAAAACAAAAGGGACTTTAACTTTGCCACACTAGGCAGCAACAGTTGGATTCACACGTTATCATGAGCCATTATGCATTTGGAGTTGGGTGACTGTGATCTGCTAGCCTGTTGTGATCGATGCATCATGGTTTCAGACTGAGCACAATGTAATTAAACACTGTCACACATTGTACTAATCAAACCACGGTCTTCTCCCCACTGCTAGCCAGAACAGGGGAACTCGAGTCAGAATTTGAGGGGTCTTTTGCACAAGACACATCTCCAGAATCAACCCAACCCCCCCCCCGCCCCTTAGGCTTTCAATCACTATTATCCAGGACACCCTTTAACCACAGTTTAGGCCAAAAACTCATTAAGGAGAATAGCACTGAAGCAGGAAAACGAAACCCCCCACAAGCAGGATTTTCTTGTGTTTACGACAGAAATGTTCTCGCAATGTTTTCTTCAGCCTGTGGTCTTGATGGAGATCTGGTGACATCTGGTGGCTGAGCTAGCAAAAGCCTCCAGAAGGATCGCTTTTCTCCGCAAAATATCGGGCGCAGCATAAACACCGGGAAGGAAGGACAGGCTGGTTTTTTTTTTCAATTTTGCCCGCATTTTTCAGTTTCTGAAGATATTGGCCCCCAGAGCATCAGATGGAGGAAGCCATAAAGAGGCATATGGGGCCATTGGTCGAGATGGGGGAGAGGGGGGGGAGGAGGACAAGGTTATTCCAAAATTTAAATGTCTGTATGGGGTCGCCAAAAGACGAACACGACTTGATGGCATCCAGTGCAAGGAGGGAAAGACCTCTACGAGGGCAACAGGGCAGGCAAGGGATGTTTAGAAGTCATCTTCTACTTATGGGAGGCAGAAGACTTTGCAACGTTTTGCACTAAAACTCCGCGCATCGGGCAGGGGAACTGGCGTTCACACGACTTGTTGACCCGAATGTTGGAACTCCGGTTTCTGATGACTGCCAAAAGAAGCCAGAATCCAGGACCCTGGAGAGGTAGCTTCTAGTTGGAAACCGCGACCCCCGATTAGATGCGCTGGACTCCAAATCCCATAAGAGCGACGTTGGCTGGGGACGATGGGAGAAGCACCCACTCTTTCCCCATTCATAACCTTCTTCCCCGGATGACGTCACGGGCCCCTTCCCCTCACGCCCAATCAGCGCCCCCGCTCCGCCCTGGCCCTGGGAAAACCCCGCCCCGTCGCTCTCGCGTGCGGGGGCGAGCTTTCCTCCCGCCCCTCGCCGCTCATTGGTCCCCGGGCGCCTCGGGCCCGCCCCCTCCGCGGGCCTCTCCCCGCCTGCCCGCCGCGCCCGGCCAATCGGCGCCCGCGTCGGAGCGCGAGCGCCGCCTGGCCTCACCCGAGGCGGCGGCGTCGCGGCCCCGCCCCTTCGGGTGGGCGTGAGGGCGAGGACGGAGGGAAGGTCGCGCGGCGGCTGAGGCGGCTGAGGCGGCGCCTTTCCCGCCCGGGCCTGTCTGAGGGGCCGCCGCCGCCGCCGCCTCCTCCTCCATGGCCGGGGTGGTGCGCTCCCTGGGCCGCTGCCTCTGGCCGGCGGCGGGCGGCGACCCCGAGGCGGCGGCCGGGCCGATGGAGCCGGGCAAGGAAGGCGGCCTTCTCCCTCCCGCTGTTCCTCCTCCTCCTTCTTCCTCCTCCTCGCTCCGCCGTCGGGAGCTGGAGCGTGAGGCGCGGCGCCGGAGCCGCGAGATCGACGCGCTGCTAGCCCGCGAGCGCCGCGCCGTGCGCCGCCTGGTGCGGATCCTGCTGCTGGGCGCCGGCGAGAGCGGCAAGTCGACCTTCCTGAAGCAGATGCGCATCATCCACGGGCGCGAGTTCGACCAGAAGGCGCTGCTCGAGTTCCGCGCCACCATCTACGAGAACGTCCTCAAGGTGGGCTCGCCGCGTGGCCTCCTTTCCCCTGGCTCGCCTGGCCACGCCCCCTCTTCTCCCCCCCTCCCCGCAGGGTGGTATGGGGTCTCCTGCTCGACCAGGAGGGTCGGGCTAGAGGATCTCTGAGGCCTCCTCGCCTCTGTGGTTTTATGCCCTGTCATCTGCCCCGCCTTCTTCCTCCAAGGAGGGTCCTTCCAACTCCCCTTGCAAGATGTCCTGGTGGTCACCTGTCCCCATGTTCATTGGATAGGCTGCCCTCCCTTAGGAAGAGAGATTCCCCCCCACACACACACTGATGCTCCCTTGAGAGCCCCCTTGATGTACTGAGTTCCAGTCCTGCCATGGGATCGGAAGCCAATGGGGTGATTAGGGAGCGTCCCCTCTCCCTCCGCCAAACCCACCTGGCAGGGTGATGGTCTACCATGGCTTTCTTAACTTTTTTTTTCAACTTTGCAAGATTTCCTAGTGGTCTCATATCCCCCCTGTTAAGTAGAGTCCTTCAGGTTGAAGAGGGTTTGCCCCTCCCCTTGGAAAGAGGCATTTTTTCCCCTACAAGTACCCCCTTGAGAGGCAGCTTGGTGTACTGGTTAACTGGCAAGACTAGAAACCAAGAGGCCCTAAGTTCCAGTCCTGCTTTGGGCATGGAAGCCAGCAGGGGATTAGGGCCCTGGCCTTTCCCTTAGCTCAACCCACCTGGCAGGGTGATGATCTGCTGCTGCTTTCTTCATATTTTTCCCCAACTTTGTGTGCAAGATTTCCTGGTGCTCTCCTGTCCACCTCTTAAGTAGAGGTGTCATGTCCAAGGTTGGGTAGAGCACTCCCATATCCCAGGATGCATTTTCCCCAGCATCCACCCCCTGTGTAACAGCTAAGCAGGTGGGCTTGAACCCTGAGTTCTAGTCCTCCTGAGACCGTGAAACCAGACAGGTGATTTGGCATCCATCTATCTTTCTTGGCCCAGCCCACCTTACAGGATTGTTGTGCTGAAAATATACATAGACTGCATTTGTATTACATACTAGTTAAAATTTAATTTGCAGCATCCCTTGGCTTGATTCAGAAAACCGCAAGTAAATGATCCAGGAGTTATCAATGTGTATGGACGCAGCCATGTTTTTATTAAAATTCCTGGAGGAAAATAATTTATTGGAGGGCGTTACAACATTCCTTCAGAGTTCTGAGTTCAGAATACAGCTAATTCCACGTGTGCCAAAGTTATTTCTTAGTATGCACAGTGCCATAAAAAGGGAGCCCAGCCGGATATACAGTACACACCCTGCTAACTGCATAGACTTGTCTTCAGAGATGGCTTTCCAGCCTGAGGGGTAAAAAACCTGTTCTAAACTTTAGGAATCCAGACTTTTCCTTTTGCAAACCCATCCTAGGGTATTGGACTAAGCCACTGTTTTTTCCTAAGGAGGTGGAAAAAAAAAATATTTGTTGTGTGGAAGGTTTTGCTGGACTTTTTCTTGTATCTTAAAAGTTGCTCTAAGGGGAAACTTACAGAAGTTTGTCTCGCCACAAGCTCGGCAGTCTACAGGTTTTGCTTTCTTCACCCCAGTAGCATTGCTGTGTTGGTGGTACAGTACTTACCCACAACAAATGGGAATTTTATCTTTAAGAAAACCACATCCCGGCTTAATAATAAGGATGGAATTTGGCTCTCAAAGTTGTCTAAAATATCTTGGAATGTAGAGCAGGGGAGAGCTGGCCAAATAAAGTGCATGTGGTTCTATTAGCGTGTTAAAGATTGAGCATAGATGGGCAGCATAAGAACTGAAGTGTATTTCTCTGTTTCTTAGGGCTGCAGAGTTCTAGTCGATGCACGGGACAAACTCGGCATTCCTTGGCAATACGCGGAAAATGAGAAACATGCCATGTTCCTAATGGCCTTTGAAAATAAAGCAGGCATGTTCGTTGAACCCTCCATGTTTCAGCTGTACGTACCAGCTCTGACCGGCCTGTGGAAGGATTCTGGGATCAAGGAAGCTTTCAGCCGTCGAAGTGAATATCAACTGGTGAGTAAACTGAAAGCTCAGAAGACAAAACATCTGGTCCCGGTACCTGACCCAGATTGGGTCCTGCAGCTTCATCCTGGGACACATTAGCTTTCATTCATAGGAGTTATTAGTCTGAAAATGTGCTGCTAGGCCCTTCCGGGTTTAAGGATTACCCTATAACTTCTGAAAGCTGCTGCTGAAAGCTTTGAGAAAACCAGGAATGGCTGCCTACCGATAAAATTGCTTCTTAAGTAAGAAATGTGGGAATTTCCACAAGGACTTTGAACTGGATCTGAACTTTGTTTTAACCGAGAAATAAATGCAAGGTGGTGAACTTATCTAACACGCCTTCCTCTTCCTATTTTCCCCACAACCCTGTAAGGGGTTTGGGCTGAGACTGGCTCCAAGTTACCCAGCCAGCTTTCATTCCTAAGGGTGCGACTAGAAGTCAGTATTTCCTGGTAATTAGCACCAAAGTCACCCAGTTGGTTTTCATGCCCAAGAGGTACCAGAACTCACCGTCTCCTGGTGACTGGCACCAGGGTTCACCCAGCTGGCTTTCATGCCTAAGGCAGGACTAGAACTCACCGATCCCCGGTGATTGGCCCAAAGTCACCCAGCTGGATTTCGCGTCTAAGGCAGAACTAGAACTCACCATCTCCTGGTTTATAGCCTGGTGTCTTAGACTGGCTCTAAAACTTTCTAAAGGATGCGGGGCTTGCATCATAGTTTGAACAGTCTTGAGGAGTATTTTCCTGCTGCAAGGGCTGTACCACAAAACAGCCTAGCCTTCAAACCTATGAACAGATCGCTGTCCTAGGGCCAGAATCCTCATTACCTGCTGGAGAAATGTAAGCATGAAATGTAATCAAGATCCTAAAGAAGCTCAGTTTAATCCTCAATCAGTTTGTAAACAATCCAATGACTTGAGGCTTTGTGAAATCCATCAATTTAAGCTCAGCTAATTTTCATAGCCGTGCCTTTTGGCAGCAGTACAGCTGTGCTGGCCTGCTTCATCCTTCCAGATGTTTTTCCATTTCCCTCTTTGGCTTACTTCTGTGTTGTCACAGGATATGAGGTTCCATTAAAGAACCTGCCCCCCCCCTCCCAAAAAATTTCTATAGATCAGCGGTTAAATCACCTGCTTACCGTCTAACCCAGGGGTAGGCAACCTTGGCTCTTTTATGACTCGTGGACTTCACATCCCAGGAGCCAAGGTTGCCTACCCCTGGTCTAACCCTAACTGCAAATTAAAAAGCCTAAAAATTACTTAAAATATGGAAGATCACTTATTTGAGTAAAGTATACCAAAATCCAGGAGGTGGTACGGAGTATTGCTTCGGGGCAGATAAACTATGGTTAACCTTTTATGTAATAGAGGCAAAATCTGAGGTTCTTTGTAATTAAATATCCTGGGTTTTTGCTGTTATCTTGAGGGGTGACCACTAACATTTAAGGAACAGTCCAGTATAGAGAACTAAGTGGAAATTCACAACTTTTTTTTTGTAGTTTGAATTTGCGTTTCTTTTGCTAACCGTGTGCCATGTAATATCAATGTGTCAGCATCTTATTCGGAGATATATGGCTTAGCTAAAACTCACACTAGGACCTTATTTTGAAAAACAATTCTTTTATCATAGTTCTGTGTTACCCGTGGCCTAAAAACACCCCTTGTTCTCTTAACTTCAGTTTGTCCCAGTTGGTTTCCATTACTTCCCACTGAGTCTCTTAGGTCTTGTCCATAAATGGCCAATTGTCAGGACACGATGGTGCTGTGTTTGAACTATGTGGCGTTGGCTTGTTGGTTTATTTTATTTGTTTTGTTTTATTGAATATGATTGTGAGTTGTCTAGGATGATCTTCTATAACAGTGATTCTCAACCTGTGGGTCGGGACCCCATTTGGGGTCGAATGACCATTTCACAGGGGTCGCCAAACAAGGCTGTCCACCATTTTTCCCCCTTTTCTTTGGCCATGCCCCTGGCACCCGGTGATGTATAAGTGGTTGGGGGTCACCACAACATGGAGAAATGTATTATGGGGTCGCGGCATTAGAAAGGTTGAGAACCACTGTTCTATAAGATAGATGGCCATGTAAAATATGGTAGTCTGGGGTGTGTTTGACACACTTGGCAGAGATAACACTGAGCATTTGAACTCAGAATCATCTTTCAAAAGGTGTGTGTGGGCATCCATTCAGAAAGCATGGAGCCTGTGCAGTGATAATTCTAATTTTAGGTTATAGTGAGACCTGTACTATTTATAGCCATACCGTGGCCAGAAACTGCTCATTCAGAACTATATGTCACTACATTTGTGGGACTTATGATTTTGCTCTGGTATAAGTCATGTAGCCTAGCTATCTGGGCAGCTGGTATGCACTAAAAAGATATTTATTTTCACTACTTGACACCCTAGTTAGTACTTTTGTTTCTTAATGCAGTCCTTGACTTATGACCACAATGGAGCCCAAAATTTATGTTGCTAAGCAAGACATTTGTTAAGTGAGTTTTGCCCCATGTTATGACCTTTCTTGACACAATTGTTAAGGAAATCACTGCAGTTGTTAAATTAGCAACACAGTTGTTAAGTGAATCCAGTTTCTCCATTGATTTTGTTTGTCAGAAGGTCACAAAAGGGGATCACATGACCGCGGGACCCTACAACCATCATAAATATGAGTCAGTTGCCAAACATCCAAATTTTGATCACATGACCGTGGGGATATTGGAACGGTCGTTAAGTATGAATACCGGTCATAAGTCACTTTTTCTCTGTGCTGTTTTAACTTCAAATGGTCACTAAATGAGCTGTTATAAATTGAGGACTACCTGTCCTCTCCTGCTAAAAGGGAGTGGCCTTTTATAACCACCTTATTAAATCAGTATAATTTTATTGAGCATGTGAACCGCCTGAATTTTTGTACTTTATAACTGTAAATTGGACAAGCGTTCTTTTTAAGATGAAAGCGAGAAGAAGCTCCACAGTATCGGTCCGAAATAAACAAGATAAAAAGTTGGAACGATGTTCAGATGTGGGAGCTGGCTTATTTCAGGGCTGTAGTTCCCAGTTCTGGGTTTTCTAATTCCCAGATGTGGGATGATTCATGGCTGCTGTTCAACGATGGGGACAGCACCTCCTCCTACGTTGTCCCAATTGGCCAGACTGACTCAGAGGATACACAAGAAGAGAGATATAAAGTGAAAATGAATCATCTATATTTTTATGTTAACTCTTTAGATGTAAAAAAATATAAGCAATGATCTGAGTATTATCTAACATATAGGGAAGCAAAGTTGCAGAGCTGTTTAATTGTTTCAGGTCAAATTGTGGGGGTGTTAAATGGCTAGACTTGAACAAATATTATTTCCTTTGTTGTTATTTGCTTATAACAAAAACATGTTTTTCTCCAGCAACCCAAGGACAACAGAGAGGTTGTTAATGATCTGAAGACATTGTTGGTGTGATGGAAGACTTAAGAATTGCCCGGAATTTTGCTTAATCCTAGTCAAATCAGATAAGAGCACTAGAACTAGATCAGGTTGGATTAAATCGTTCCCATTTAAGATCTGACATGTAAAAATGGTGGTTTAATCGTGCTGAAGTTTTGGATTTTATTTAGGAGTTATGATTGTTTGTAGATCTGATGGTTTTGTATACTACCAGTATATAGTAAGTGCCACAAATGCTGACTGGCATTAACTCTTGTTGATGAACAGAAGAAACAGAAAGACAAAGAAACCCTCCAATAATACAGCTAGAAAAAAATTGCTACGAGGGACATTCACAAACAGCTACAGCTGAAATTGGAATATATTTTACCTGCTTGAGAAATACAAGAACGGAGGGACCATACGTAGCTTTAAGGTCCAAGATTTGTGAACTTCAACTCCCAGAATTCCCCAAGCAACTATGCTCTAAGCCTAGGGAACAGTATTCCTTCTGTGGAGATAACCTGAAAACAGTCTGGGATCTTCAAGTGTGTGCTTTACTGGAAACCATATGAAGGTTGCTTTATCTTGTAAGCAATCAGGGTAAACAGAGAGCAGTTGACTTCTGTATTGTGTTTTTCACTTTATAAGAAAAAAAAATTCCTGCTTAGGTTTTGAGGAAACAAATGAAAGAGCCATTGTATTATAACACAAGAATCTATGGCCTATCCTAAGGGCAATAAAGACAAAGCTATTTTATTTTACAGCCTGCTATGGAAATTCTCTTCCCCAAAGTGGTGTACACAGCTCTAGCTTGGCTTACCGACTGTTCCATAAAGGGATCATTACGAGGCAGAGCCAAGCAGTGTAAATAGATTTCCAAAGGTTGATTTTCCAGATCAGAGCTCTGGTTCTGAGGCAATATAGCCAGTTCTGTGACGATGCACTTGTGCTGTAGTTTAAACAAAGGTCTTCTGCTTTGCAAAAACAGCTCCTTGATTGTCTTATAGTTGGATGATTCTAAAACTCTCTTAAGGCTGATTTAAGTTGACCCCAAAACTTCAATTGGTACAGAACGCAGCAGCTTGCACACTGGCAGATGAGAAGCATTTCAGCAGAGGATATTTTGGGCTCTGTCGGTTGCCAGTATCTTTCCAAGTACAATTCAAGGGGTATTAAAATCCTGATGTGGTGAAAACTTGGCTTTTTCAGAGGAATATTGTGCACTAAGTCTTCAGTGTGTTTTAACCATGAGATGTTTTAATCTAAATATAACTCTCTGAGCTGTTCAGAGTTTGTTGAAGTAGGCAGGATGTAAACCATAAGTAAATATACTCTTCTTCTCTTTCTCAACAGGGTGAATCAGTAAAATATTTCCTGGATAATCTGGATCGGATTGGCCAGTTGGTGAGATTTTCTGTTTGTGTTGTTTAGTTCTCATACATTCAAATCATATAAATAAGAGAAGTAATAACATTGGGAAATGTTCCTCAAAATCATAGAACTGAACGTTTGAACGTCTAGATTTAGTAAATAATCTCTCTTCTAAAGCAGAATAATCATTTCTTATATGTGGGAGCTCTTATTCTTCCTCTGGGGAAAAAGTATGTTTTGTGCCCACTGTTTAAAAAAAACCAAGGCATGAATACATCCATTGTTCAAACAAACTCCCTGTAGTAGCAGTGAGATTTTGCCAATCTCAGCATCAACGAAATCTAGTTTATCAGGAGCTCTGGATTTTATTGCATCTGTTGAAACTGCGGCATGTAACTTCAGAGGTTACGGAAACCAGGCTGCAAAGGTTTGTAAACTATTGAAATTCATCCTTCAGATTAAGTTTGCTAACCGCCACCTCAAGCAACCAAATACAAAATAATGAAAATAACCTGAGATAAAGTGAGCTGTTTCCACAACCCCAACCTTGGCATCTGAACAGCCCACGCAAGATTAGCCTCTAGTTTACCCTTCCCCATTTCAGTTCCAGAATCTTCCTTCCACCACAGTATATCTAGACACTACTTCGGTGGACTTAACTTCCCTTTTGAAGCGTGATCTTTCTCCTACTTCCTGTATCTTTTTTTTTTTCCTGCAGAATTATTTCCCCAGTAAACAAGACATCTTACTGGCTAGAAAAGCGACCAAAGGAATCGTGGAGCATGACTTCATCATTAAAAAGATCCCTTTCAAAATGGTGGACGTGGGTGGACAGAGGTCTCAGCGCCAAAAGTGGTTCCAATGTTTTGATGGCATAACCTCTATACTGTTTATGGTCTCCTCCAGTGAATACGACCAAGTGCTCATGGAAGACCGGCGCACAAACAGACTAGTGGAGTCCATGAACATCTTTGAGACCATTGTCAACAACAAGCTCTTCTTCAACGTCTCCATCATTCTGTTTCTGAACAAAATGGACCTCCTGGTGGAGAAGGTCAAGACGGTCAGCATCAAGAAATATTTCTCAGACTTCAGAGGTGATCCTCACCGTCTGGAAGACGTCCAGCGCTATCTGGTACAATGCTTTGACCGGAAGAGGCGGAATCGCAGTAAGCCCCTTTTCCATCACTTCACAACCGCCATCGACACCGAGAACATCCGCTTTGTTTTCCACGCGGTGAAGGACACCATCCTTCAGGAGAACCTTAAGGATATAATGTTGCAGTGAGTGAAAAGGGAATTCTCTCTCTGGAAACCTAGCCCGTTGTAGGCCCTTTGCTATGTGTCTTTTCTTGCAAGAGCCATGCTGTGCCTTGAGTTAGGAAAGCTGAGCAGGAGAAGCAGAAGTAGAAGAATGGCAGAAGTTTATGTGAGCTCCTGCATCGGTCAACTCAAAACACAAGGATACGATGTTTCCTCTTGGCTTTTGGAAACCCTCGTGGCGAAATGGCAACCAAGGTGTCTGCGTGAATTAATCTTATTCTACGACAATGCCAGAATGTTCTGGCTTCCATACCTGTCAGCCTTAAACTAGTTTTGGGTGCTGAAATAATGAATTCAGTAACATAGTTCACTTCTTCACTGGGGGTTCTTTTTAAGAGAATACATTGCAATACATTGTTATAATTCAAAGATTAATATAGGAGCCAGGGTATATACAAGAGGTTCGCCAACATTTGGATTGTATTTGCAACTGGTTGTCTTAGCTCTAGCTTAAGGAATCTGTCTTCATCTTTCCTCGTGTAGAAATCCAGAGTTGAAAACTGAATTTAGACAGTCATACGAGCAAAACATTTTTTTATAGCAAGATATATCAAAGCTGGTTAGGTATCCAAAGCAGTTACTGCTTGATGAGACATAGCTTCAGCAATAGTAGTGAAAATACACGCCTAGTGCTTTGTTAAAACATCTTTGATTCTGTTTAAAATTAGATCTGTATAAAAAAAAAATCCCTCATTGCAACTGTTAGGCTGTTTCCTGTCTAACACAGAAGTTAATCCAATTTTTAGATAGGTCTTGGCAAGGAACAACTGCCCATAGCACTGTAGTGAATTGCTCTTTTAAAAAATCAGTCTTTTGGAGCCACTGAGTTTGGATTAATGGTCTTGCTTTGAGTTTATTCTTAATTATATAGGGGTTTACCAGTGTATGTCCTAATGCATTTTTTAAAAATCCACATAAACCTGACACGTGTAATTCGCCCCTTTAAGGCTAGAATACAGTATGTGTGAATTTGCAGAAGGCTGTGAATTGATGTGAGCTTGTTTTTTTCATTCTAAAATGTTATATTTAACTATGGGTGCCTTTCTTTTGTGTACAGACAGTTCACGCTTTTGTCTACTCTTGAGGTATGTATTAATCAACCTTTTGTCTTGCCTTATCCATCCTACAATCATTATTCAGGGATAATCTTAAACTTAAATGTTTACTGTGACTTTGGTATCATATTTTGTAATAAAACGAAGGGCTTCGTCTTTCCTATATCAACTTCTCTGAATTGTCCTTTGGGGACAATCAGATGCAAGGCAATTTCCTAGGCGCTGATAGCACAAATAATAACCAGTTTAAAAATCTTTTCTGACTTCCAGTTAGGGGAATTCTTGAGAGTTTTTCCCCCCTGCGGTTGGATTACTTACACAGCCGTGTTTTCGGTGTGGTGTGCCACATTCTAAAGGCCACGCTTTACATTTTGATAGTATATTTTGTGCAAAGTTGAGCTGTTTCTGAGATGAGGGCTACATTGGTTTCCAGGTCTTAAGTAAAAGTAAGACAGACTTAACCATTAAAAGCCACAGAGTTCAGCTTTGGAGGCAGTTTCTTTTAAGAGCTTACCTATGAACACACCTGGAAGCAGTTAACATCTGGAATCCGTTATTTTACCATTTTTAAATAAGATGTTGCCTTTTGCCAAGAATCTGAGTTTTGTCAGTGGAAAACGGCTGTCTGGTGACAAGGGGAAAGGCATCTTAAGCTTGATGGTCAGTTGGGCCTTATTTTATCATTAGAGCTAATGCTATATTTATCCTTTAGAAACCCTAAACTGGCCCAGGGACTTCTGATACATTTCTTGAAGATTAGTCTTGCTATGGGGAAGGGCCCAAACTCTATGAAATTCAGAAACATCATAATGGCACATATGTACATATTTGAATTCATTTCTTTGCCAGTGGTTTCTGTGTAGCTGAAATTTGGTGTGTCCGGTAACATGACTTCTAACACTTTCTCTCCAGTAGTAGCACAAACCACTTTACAAATACTTAAAACCTAAATTATGCTACCAGTCGCCTTTTAAAGTGGTTTTGAAAGAACAAGGTGCTAATATACTGTATTTATCAAAACTTAATTTTATTCTTTTTTCTGTTGTAGAAGCATGTCTTGCTGAATGTAATATACAGCTCTATGTTTCTTTGATACCAAATAACAAGTATCTTGTGGTATAACAGGGCTCCGTACTGAGGGAAATAAATGTGGTGATTATCACAGGTTTTGATAGCCAGATAAATCTTTAATTGTCTAATCCACCCAGTGGGTCGTGCAGTCGATTTCTATTGCTTTTAGGACGTGATTAATATTTTTATTCCTTTACCCTACCATTGTACGCTTATTCTAATCATCTTCTTTAGGACTGTAATTGATATTTAATATCTAAACTCATTTTTGTGGTTGCCACATTCATTGTATATCAGTCAGTCTTGGGTAGATACATTTAACAGTAAAAGCCAGCTCTAATTCTGCTTCCTAGTCAGTCCTAAAATATATATATATATATATTGTATAGCACTTGCATATATAACATAAGTACATCCTCTAATCATGTTTGACCATAGTCACTTTTCCTGTACATTGTTAGGATTAACAATCTTTTTTTTTTCTCAATCCAGTGCAGAACTATTACGTGTTCTTTAGCCCGGGGTCCCCAATCTTTGCGGTTTGGTGGCCCAGCTGGGGGGGGAGAGGGGAACCGGGCCAGGTGACCGGCAGGCCGGCATACGTGTGCAGCTCAACATGTGTGCAAGTTGAGCTGCACACACAAATTGATCTGCGTGTTCACGTGCACACGTGCTAGCTCGCACAAAAGCTGTGTGCCTGCATGCATGCCAGCCCACCGCCCGCATGACCCAGTAGCAAATAAGTCACAGCCTGATAGCAGGTCACAAGGGGAGGGGGGTTGGGAACCTCTGTTTTAGCCATCTAAGCACTGCTTCTATTTTTTTTTTTCCCCTGACCAAGCCACAATGCTTTTCAATCCAATTGCCTTCGTTCCAGCCCAATGCCCAGATTGTTCTCTTCCAGGCACACTTGGATAAAGGAAGGTGGGGAGGGGAAAGCAAATTTGCAGACAGAGCATTTGATTGTAACGGTCCCGACCAGCCAGGAAGTGGGTCGTACACAGGACAATCGTCTTTGAATTTATACTCCGTATGTTTTGCACCAGTGAGTTGCACAGTTTGTCCTTTGTCCAAAGAAGCCTCTGTAAGGCGTATAATTCTGTGTACTTAGTCATCTTGGCCAGGAACCAAGAGGAAATTCGGTGTCTGTCAGCCCACATGTAGACACATCCACATCAAGACGATTTTGCATGAGAATTGTTTTCGTGTAAGCTCGGCAGAAGAATGGTTTTGGAAAACATGAGAAGGTTGGGTTGTGGTTTTTGTTTTTTGTTTATTTTTAATCTCACGAAACGGAAGCTACAAGGAGGATGCTTCAGGTTTCGTATTTTATTATGTCAGCCAACCTCAAATTCATATAGTGACCATTCAGAGTTGCAGTGGCACTGAAAAAAGTGACTTAAAGACCGTTTTTTCACACTTATGACCATTGCAGTCTCCCCGAAATTCAGACCCTTGGCAACTTGACTCATATTAATGAACAGTCCCAGCATCCTGGGATCATGTGATCACCTTTCGCAACCATCTGACAACAGGGAAGCCAGAGTCACTTCACCAAGTTACTAACTTAACAACTGTGGCAAGAAAGGTCATAAAATGGGGCAAAACTCTCTTAACAAATGGCTCGCTTAGCAACAGGAATGTTGGGCTGAGTTGTGGCCGTAAGCCGAGGACTGCCTGTAGAAAGTTTCCAATTTAATAGAGAGCTTCTGAAATAAGGGAAGCAGGAATGCCATCTGAGGCAGTAGGAACAAATCTTAACCTCTTTCTCTGCTCTTGTAACGAAAATGTATTTCCCATCGAAAATGGTAACTGGGTGAAGTGCCCTCAGATGCTGTTTTGATGTTTTATCAGTGGGGTCATTTTTTTCCCAAATTAAAGAAACTTCCAACCACAGGCTGAACGGTTAGCTAAGGCTTGGCTCGTTGCCCGTACTGTGCTGCAACTCGCTTGGAAATTGTTGCAGTCCAGTTTAAACACACACACACACACACACACACACACACACACAGTGACCTCCTGGAGATAAGCCAAAAATTGTTTGGAAATGTGGAGGAGGAGTAGACCTGGTTTCCAAATTAAGTTTTTCCATGACTGTTTGCTTAAACATTGACAGCCTGTGTCTCCAGAAACAAAATGCCGTCAGCAAAGTCCTTGTTTTTTTGCTGACTATCTTTAGAGAAAGGGTTTGATGGCTTAAGACAATCTCTTGACATCTGGTAACTCCTAGGCTATTTTATTTTGCTGGCCTCTTTGTTGATAATGGGAACATTCAAACTTTCTCTTACGTAGTGTTAAAAGATCTTGGCTGTAGTGAAGGCCTATTAAACGTCCTGAAAGTTAATGCGGTGTATCTCTTTAGAAGCGCACGCTTAACCATCATGGCTCTCTGTACCTTAAAGCAGTATTTTACAACCTCAGTAAGTTTAAGAGGGGTGGACTTCAACTGCCAGAATTCCCTGGCCAACTTTTCACAAAGCTTCAGATTGTGAAACATTTATTAGATGGAAATTGTTTACTATCCCCAACTAATGGTACTATCACTATGATAGCAATTAATCAAAGGAATAGCTTGTCTCTTGGAGTGGTGGATGCTCTATCACTGGAGATTTTTGAAAATAGACAATCATTTGACTGGGATGGTATAAGATCTGCCTTAAGTGGCGGGTTAGACTAGAAGACCTCCTAAGTCCTTTCCATTGACCTCTTGGACAGTCCTATCAACCTCTGAGGTCCCATTTGGAGAAACCTGGACCAACGAAAGACTTCCCTGAGTCTTCAAGCTCAAACAGCATCCTTTGCAGCATTCTGCATCTTATGAACTTGTATGAATAGTTGGGGGTAGGACAGGCGTGGGTTCAAGCTTTAATTTCCCAAGTTCAACAGAGTCCAAATTTTGTCATCAAGCCAAAATGGATGTGCCGTAAATGCTGTCGCTATGTGGCATTGTCTGTGCTTTTCAATTGTTCTATTTTATACACGTTGAAAAGGGAATCTGTGATCTTTGTGGCCTCTTTTTTACAGCGATATTGTCTTTTCCTGAAAATGTGCTATTAAAATACCGTGGTGTAAAAATGTACGGCTTCGTTTTGGATTGGCTGTTTTGTACATACCAATTTTGTAAATGCATTAAAAACGTGATTAGTTATTACTGTGCTTTAGACTCTGCCAAACAATTTTAATTCTGCTGGGGAGCAGCAGTTGCAGTGGATGGGACAGCAACTAGTGGTCTTAGAAATGCACAGACTGCAGATTTTATTTAATATAGCCATGATCACAATTAGGTCAACATCATCGGTGCAAAACCCACCCCCTTGTGGCACTGATGATGTTACCTAGCTGGGTCTTGAAACGCCTACAAGAAAACAACCAAGCTCAGAGAGCACCAAGAAAGAAAAACCTTGAATAATTCTAAATTGGCTGAGCAGGATTTGTATTCTTCCTTTTGCCTAGAGCACACCCATAGCAATTAATACTAAAAAAAAAAAAAGGAATAGAGATTGTGAAATAAATGCCAGCATTTTTATTCCGTCTCCCTTTCTGAGCGCATCGCAGCCATCTGTTTGCAAAATGAACGTGAGTTTTATATGCAGCGAAATGTGTAAATCTGTCTATTAATGGGTTGAGCAGATGGGGGAGATTTTGAGGATCACCTTCCTTCCTTTCCCCTTATTTAACTGGGGTTGTAATAAAAAGAAGAAGGCTTGGTGAAGTGTTTTACTGCTGGGTTCCCCAACCAGGGCACTTTCTAGAGGGGTGGATTTCAACTCCCAGAATTCCCTAGCAGTAGGGCCATTGATGAGAATTCTGGGTGCCGAAGGCCGTACGGCTGGAATTGGCCAAGCTTGCCAAACATTGGTCTGCTGCAGTGTTTCTCAGCCCTTGGGAAGTTTTAAGAGGTGTTGGACTTCAATACCCAGAATTCCCCAATCAGCACTTCGATCAAATGCTTCAGCATTAATAAAGCCTCTGCTCTTCTGATCGTTGATATTAGAGGAGAATAGAAGCCGGTGTCAATTCATTTGCGAGATAAGTAGCTGCTGGCTGTGCGACGAGTCGGGTCCGGTTCTTGCAATATAGAAGAATAAATGCATTTGGCTTCTCGTGCACAAGAGGGATTTTTTTTCCAGCCCTGTGTGCCAAATTAAACTAGGAGAAAGCAGGAGGCAAAACGCCTATGCAGGCGCCCCAACCCAGCAGCTGTTTTTGCAAAGAGATGCCAGAAAGATTCTCTTCCCTTGCAAAACCAAAACAAAAAAAGCCAGTTGCTATAGCAACCCCCCAGTCCTGCAAACCCTTTTGCTAGCTGATGGGGGAGATGCAAGCTTATTTTTGATCCGGCTTCTCTGTTCTTCACTAATTTATTTATTTTTTTAATCAAAGTATTTATTTGTAAAATACTCTTTCTCCCCTGCCTGCACTGATCCTCTGTGGCCCCTGGGGTTTTTCCAATGCTGGATCAGCTTGCCGGTTTTTTTCTGCTTTTAACATGCAAAGAAGAGTGTGTAACGTAATGTCTGTCACAGAAGCAATTAAAGCAATATTTAACCAACTGCGAGAGTAACCGTAGGGCTAAGGCAGCCTCAGCGCTTGCTTTTTCCTGAAAGATACATTGGGGTTGAAAGCATGGAGTCAAAATTGATGATTATATTTGTTCAAGTTAAGCTTATTCTTTTCAGATAATAGTTAGGCAGTGTGATACACCTTATGTATGTCTAAGTCTCATTGACTGCTATACAGTCTATTCTAGCAGCTGTGTATCTGGCTATTTTAATTAGGAAGTCTTTGGGTAGAAAAATCAAGATTGGTTTTAGATCAGCCTCTACAAAAGTGCTAACTCTACACTTCCTTGCACAGTCCTTAAAACAGGTTTCAAGTTTACAGTCTCTATTTTAATAAAGATCACTTGTGGGGAGAAGGGAAGCGAACCCCCTTTTCAGATCTGGAGTTCTAAAACTGATAAGTAAAATTAAAAGCTTTGTTGTGGGAGAAGAGAGAGAGAAATCTGCTTTTCAAACCAGATCTTTTGAGTCCCAACAATTAAACAAAAAGGCTTCATGAATGTTCCTAATAACGTCCCACTTTTCCCCAGACTCTCTCCTGTCCCACAAGGAAGTTCAGGCTAAGTGTGACATTTTCTTGATGACAAATCTGTTAGGAGGAATGATAACAGGTAGGAAAGAAAAATCTCATGCAACTGGCAGACGACAGCAGAATAATGAGTTTTCTCTACACTCCCTTTTTTGAGAGTGCTAAACAACGTGGATCTGGTTCCCCACCCGAATTTCCACTGTCAAAAATCGAGTATTACATAACTTGCAGGATGATTACATAAACATGCAAAGCTGTCTTCTGCAGAGCTGTTTGCATTTGTGTTTTCCATGGTAGCGAGTTTGCCACATTTGATAGGGATGTTGTCTTGACCTGCAAATCAAAATAATTTAAACGAGACTCACGGCTACGTCTAGGTTCCTACATTCTCCCTTTGTAGAAAAAAGAGAGCCTCTTTATCCCGCCACCCTTTCCAGGAACTAGGAAAGATAGGAACAGACTTATTTTATTGCACTTGGGAAATTCTTAATTCTCCAACAGAACAAAGGTGAAGTTGAAAAGACGAGGCATTAATCCAAGAAACGAGACTTCACCAAACCCACACCGAATCCATCATTTAAAAAGGGCTGCAAAACATCTCAAGGAGCTAACTGTCTTCCCATCTCCAGCGATGGGGAGAAGATTCCCCTCTGGCCAATTTTCTGGAGTTCAGTTTCCTTCTTAAGGAGGAGAATTTGTCTCCAAGAACTTTCCTCAGCCCAGGACTGTCATTGGGAAAATGGAAGTCTTTCCGCGTGTGGGGCAGCTGACCCGTGAACATCTCCCATCGTGCCAGAGCTTCCACACTCTTGTCTAGCTGCTGGATTTCCTCTTCCGACACGTCCTTTTCAAGAGCCGCAATGCACAGCTCCAACCACCGTTTGTATTCCTTGATCATGTCCAGGGGCTTCGGGGTGCCACTGCTGCTGCCACCTCCGCCCAGCTGTTCCTGGTCTGGAATGCCAGTCAATGAAGTTGACTGCTCGTCAAGATCAAGATCCTGCAAGGTGGAGGCCGCTTGGCTGTACGTGTCTGGGGTCAAGGGCTCCGAGAGGGAGGTGATGGCCTCGAAGTCGTTCTCACAACCCATCCCCGAGTCTGCGCTGGGTAGCCAAATGTCCTCCGTTACGGACAGCTCCGTAGAGTCTTGGCTGAGCCAGGTAGATGAAATCGTCTGCATCCAAGCGTAGAGTTTCTGCACCCCAAGTTGCCCCCCAAAACAAACAACACAAGGTGGATCTTTCTGCTGTGGTTCCATAACATTGTGCAAGCAAACACACATATATGTTTCTGAACAGCTGTCAAAGTAATTCTGAAACTCTCTGGACAGGCTAAGTTCCCACCAACTGAAAAAAATGAGATAATTGAATAGGAAGTCCCTGGCGTTCGTTCTATAAGACAGGAATTTCCAACTTGAAGCAACCCAGTTAACAGAGTTGGAAAGTATCTTTGGCTGGTAACTTAATCCACGCTTCTAATTTAAGGCAGAAACTTTGGATCTGCGCCCCAACGAAAACATGATGACTTGATACTTCAAAGGGTGAATCCACAACACAAACTCTGAACCGAGTTGCAGATAAGACTAATCCCATACATTTCTAAATGTTTCAGAGCCGGTATCCATTACGTGGGGCTACCCGAACCGCTTTGCTCACACCTGCCTGAACTATAAGCTATGACTACAAACCCTTCCTGCCCTCTTCCGCTCCCCAAATTCCTTTCCCCTCATGGGTGGCCAATTTAAACTGCAAGCAAACTATAAACAAACACTCTTGCTAGTTTCTCCAAAGCGTTCTCTCCACCCAAAAGTTGGTTCTACCAGTCTTGACCCAAGGCCAACTTTACTTGGAACAGAAAACAGATTGCAAGTACCCAGGCTGAGTCTTCTGACAAAAGCTCACTAGTTATGAGGACTCTCTGACTCCTGGGCTCCCTTGTTTCTGGGTCTCAGTTCTTCTGGGGACTTCTGGAGCTCCTCAACAAGGAGCTTGACTTTGCCTAGAGAAGAAGGACCATACCATCTCTTAACGGTTACTTACCTTGTAGCGCTCTATGAGCTTGAAACCCACGACGTACTGCAGCTTCCGAAGGCATATCGGGCAAGGTTCCAGTGGCCGCAGCATAATTTCATCCAAGCTGAGGGCTCCTTGCATGATGCACTGAAGCCAACGGCAGTTCCCCAAGCCGATCAGATGACAGATCTCATGGCACGTGACCTTTTGTAGGAAAAACTAGGAATCAATATTAAATTGAACAGGCAACTCTTTCCTGCCTGGGGTTCAATTCCCTTGTTTTTCATCCCGTTTCTATTCCAATTACTGATGATACTCTATTGAATGAAAAAGATAACATCCTTGCCAAACCTTCACATCCTTCCATTGGGGTGTTTGGAAGAGTGAATCCAACAGTACAGAAAAGAATGGAATTCTGGCCGTTAATATTGATTCGGAGTTGTGCAAATAAATCATCAAGGGGTGAGAAGGGACTGTAGAACAGGGGTGGACCACTATCAACTTTGTGATCTGTGGACTTCAACTAGCTCAGGAATTCTGGGAGTTGAAGTCTACAGGTCATAAAGTTGACCTAGCAGTTGCCAACCCCTGCTGCTCATGCGGCTATTGTCTTCTTGACCAAATCTGAACAACCTTGTATCATTGGCATTCTGAACACATTACATTGACCTTGGAGGATCCTTCTCAAAAAAAAAAAAAAAAAGTCCGTTGTCCCATCCAGTCCCACCTAAAAAGCTGCAAACCTCAAAAGGTTATATTCCAGCAGGCCACCCAGCTGAGATCTTTTCCACCAGAAGCAGGAGAAGTCTACAACAAAGCATCTCTCTTTACCATTTTTGAACTGAACCTGGACCTGTGTGCGCTCCTCACCTTGCAGCACTGAAGCATTTCCAACATGTTAAACAACAAGGTCTGCTTTCTGGCTAATTCCACCTCTTCGTTATGCACTTCCTGTCGGCGTGGAGATGGGTTTAAAGCCGTGCAACCCATCTGGGGGAAATCGCTGGAAAATCTGGCAAAGCTGCAGACGCCCACTTCTACGGAGAGAGGAAACCAGGGTGAAAAAGGTTGGTTGCATTTCCGCAGGTGTGTCATCTCCTGTATGCACAATCAAGGACACAGTCTGCCGGTGCTAGGATGAGCCATCTGTTTCAATGCTTTATCCTTGGACCCTTCTAAATCCATTTCTAGCACAATGGTACGTGTTACAGGATGAGCCACAAGTTAACTCCACACACAATGGAACGAAAGTGGATCACGGTGGATTAACGTTGGTTTCATTGATAAGATTTTCAGCTTTTACCCCTTCGAGGACATTTCAGCATACAGCCAAGGAATAAATAAACACAAACAAAGGAAGATGGCGTACCCCAAATTCCCCCCCTGAAACAAACACACAAGTGGATCTTTTTGTTGTGCTTCCATCTATAACATTGTACAAGCCATCACTTCTCTGCACCTTGTACAGCTTTGCACCAAATTTTCTTACATACTTACATACAAAAGCTCAGCACTTGTATTAAAAGTTTTTAGTTTGAAATTATCCTGGTGTTCGAATTTACTTATTTTTATTGCATGTATACACACACACACACACACACACACACACATCAGCTGCCTAACGTGCAAGCGGCCCAGGTTCAAATCTCAGAAGGATATGGCTAGCTGATGAGAGCTAAATAGCTCGAAATAGCTATACTAGTCTCTCTTTAATTCTTTGTCAGCAAAAATCTAAATTTAACAACCCAGAAGAAGACAAGACATCAAGCAAACCTTGGCCTGGCAAGAACTTGCCAAAGGTGAAGCTCCATGTCTCACACGGGTAGAGGTCAGCGAGGGTGAGGCCCAGGACACAGAGAGCGTCCATTGGCTTGTTGTTCTTCAGAAAGCTCAAGATGCCATCTAAAGGGGCAGGAAAGACAGGGTGGAATTATGCCTGAAGCTTGCTTTTTTCCTTTTTTCCAACACAAAGAAGAGTCCGGCCTGCTTTTAGATGATTCAGACAAAAGGCCGTTTCATGCAAAGGAGGGCTCCTTCCAAACGAATGGAAAGAAGTTCTAGCAAATGAAAGTTGCAGTGCCGTTGTGCAGTAATGGAAACAACCAGGGCACCAAGGACCCCCACAGCCCTCCTCTGCAAACCCCTTTCCCTTCTAGCACTGATAACATTACCCAAACGAGTCATGAAACGTCTGCAAGAAAACAGCTAAGCTTAGAGAGCATCAAGCACTCTACTGTTTTCCTCCACCCCACAAATTCCACTCCCTTCTAGCCCTGATGATGTTCCCTAGTTGGGTAATGAAACATCTGCAAGAAAATAATTAAGGGTCCCACAGTCCTCCTCCTCCTCCTCGCAAACCCCTCTCCTTTCCATCACTGATAATATGACCCAGTTAGCTGATGAAATGTCTGCAAGAAAACCACCAAGCTCAGAGAGCACCAAGGACCTCGTCTTAAAGTCCCAAATGACCTCACCTGTGTGAAGCTGCGTCCTGTCCGAATCCTGATTGTGACGGTAACAGCAGCGGATGGAAGAGATGGAGACCGAAGGGAGGCACTTGACGCGGAGGCCCAGAAAGAAAGACTCCACGCAGCTCCGGAGGGAATCCAGGAGGGAGAGCCCCACGGGCCCTTCGCTTAGGTCTGGCAACAGAAGCATCAAGGAACAAGGTCATGCAATTTCACGTGTTTATTTGGGGGGGAGGGAAGGGGGTCACATTTCCCTGTTGATGGGGAGTAGGGGAAAATGTTGTGTACACGGTATTGTGGGCTTTTAAGCCATGTTGATCTTAGCCAGGAAATCTCCACTTTGCTGTGGAAGGGAAGAGGAAAATTATTTAAGATAAATTTCCATCCGGTTTAAAGAATTTTAAAAATTGGAGGGGAAACTCCAATTTCATTGGGTACAGAGAGCCACGTGACCACATCTCAAATAATATTCCTCGACCAGAATTCCCACAGCTAGGCAAGATTTTTGTTAAGTGAAGCATGCCCGATTTTGCCATCTTTTTCGCCACGCTTGTTAAGTGAATCCCGCACTCGTCAAATAATTCACACCGTCATTAAGTGAATCCAGCTTTACCCATGTCAGAAGTCAGAAGCCAGCTGGGACAGTCACCAATGGCCATCACATGACCCCAGGACGCTGCAACCCAATCGCAAACACACGCCAGTTGCCAAGCACCCAAATTCTGATTACAGGCTACTGCAACTGTCGTAAACATGAGGACCGGTCCTAAGTCACTTTGAACGGTGGCTAAACAAATGGTTGTAAGCCAAGGACTACTTGTATACGGGCGTCAAAGCAATTTGAGAAAATGGACGCGGGAAAAGGCGGATGAAGCTTGTCAAATGTCACAGATTCTACTAGCCCTAGTAGAGTTTTACAACAGGTTAAGGGAACCTCCTCGGACTCTGACTCAGAAAGGAACACCAGGGAATGGAGTATCCCTGCTGAGGCTGTCCTAAGAAAGCTGCTATTGCAAAAGAAGGCAGGCAGGCATCTCCTCCTGCCTCCCTCCTTCAACTCCCATCGGCCAACTTACCTATGGGTTGCAGGTATATGTGCTTGCGGCAGAATCGTTGTTTTTTCTTTAGCAACGCGTAGTAAAAGGTCTCAAAATCCTCTGGGGCGTCGGGGTGGCTGAGGAGCCAATCAAAAGCCGTCCTGATGAACAAGCTGCAGAAAAGCGTCCGGCGTGGGTTATAGGCTTCGGAGAGGAAGAGCTTTTCGTTGCTGGAGAAAGTTTTCATGTAGAGCTCCTGCAAGGTGGGGTCGGTCGAAATCAGAGCGTCCTTCAGCGCCCGGGGCCCAAAGCTGAACTCCTCAGCATGCCGGCACTGCAACATCGCTGACGGCCAACTCTGGTGGGAAAGAGCCTTGCCTTCTGCAAAAGAGAGGAGCTGGCGATTAACCAGGTTACCCAGCTGGGCAAAGACTGGACAGCCATTTGGCTGAAATGGCATATAGGGCAGGGGTGCCCAATCTTGGCAATATTAAGACTTGTGGACTTCAACTCCCAGGATTCCCCAGATTCTAAGAGCTAAAAATCCATAGGTCTTAAAATTGCCAAGGTTGGGTGCCCTTGATATACGGCCTCTTGCTTAAGCAAGGATGGGATCCGACTAGAAGACCTCCAAGGTCTCTTTCAATCCCGTTATTCTATAATCTACGTTGTAAAGGGGTTCTTCTCCCTTCTGGAAAACACTGCCTGGAAAATCTCTGGCTTTTCAGAAACAGATTAAAGGTTCAGACATAATTAAATAGTTTCTTCCGGACCTTTTTGATGGAAGTCTAGTCCAAAGGTCTGTTGATGCGGCAGACTAATTCTCATAGTTCAAGAATGGTGTTATAAATATATCATGCAACAAACTTCTAGGAGCGCTTTATCTGCTTTGTAGTTCATGCACACTCCCTTTTAGGTCAAAAGGGGAGGCTTCTTATGCTTGATATGTTCATTGAAAGGCTTTCTGCTAAACAAGACACAGTCTAGATCAAATCTCTGTTCTTGGTTGATACAAATAGCTGCAAATTGTGACTGTATTTTTAAGTGTTTACACTCACGCCTAAAAACTTAACTATTAGTTATAGAAGGCACAGCTAAGTCAGGGACTGCGATTGTTTTACATTCTGTTTTCAAGTTTGCTTGGAATCCAGAAGTGCTCCTGGATATAATGACAGGTGAAATAAAATGGAATAAATACAGTTAAAGTGTGGAACGGAACAGAATTGGTTTCTGAAGCTTTTCCCCAGTAAGGCAAAGGAAATATAAAATGTCATTAATGCCTCCCACAAACACAACTGGAATATCAGAGAGCCATATTTAATGGCTAGGCTTTCCACTAGAGGAACATGGCTTATGGGAAACTTTCCAGCCCCGTAATGGAAAATTCCCGGAATTACAGCGACTACTAAAAAATTAATAATTTCTATTTCCTCAACTCTGGAAACGCTGATCTTCCACCACCTCACTCTTCCTCACCATTGTCCTGTTCCCGGATGTCCAGCTGGCTCTCCTCCCTTCAAGCAAGTTGAACTGCTATCTTGCCAAATCCCTCCCAAAAATTACACATCAGGAAAACTTGCTGCTGTTCCCCTTCGTTCATGAATAATTCTTTTTTTGTGACTTGGCTCCTCTTTAGCAACTCCCAGTGTGTGACAAGCGTCTCTGAATTATTCTGTTTGAAAGTATCCTTCTCTGCTACTCATAAACTGCTTTCCTCCAGCGTACCCCCATCCTCCTTGACCCCCCCCCCGTTAAAACATATACCGAAGAAATAACTAGATGCCTGCAGGGTAATAAAACCCCAAACCATCCTTCTTTAGGAAAGAAAGTGATGTTTCAACATGCTGGGGGTAAAAAGGCACTTTAATGAATTCTCTCAGCTCTTCTTGGGGACTTGCGCTAGTTAATGAGATTTTCTTGGTTTTTACATGGTCCCATTTGGGTTTCTAGTAACCAGTAAAATTTCTGTATTTCTGTAGGGCGAACAATATTTTATTCAAGGACCCCCTATGGAAGTGTTAATAATGGTATTGAAAATCTGTTGTTGTTGGGGTTTTTTTTGTCGTTTTGTTTCTGACTGTATAAATTTCCCTATAAACCACACAATCCCCAGTAGAAACCCAGCAGTTATTTACACTATTACCACTGTCCAAGCAGCTTGCTTTTAGTCCAGCATTTCTCCAATTTGCAAACGTTAAAACGTTGGACTTCAGTTCCCAGAATTCCCCAGCCAGATTCCCACAGGGAATGCTGCGACAGTTATAGGGGGGAGGACTCATCGTAAGTCATTCTCCTCAGCACTGTTGTAACTTAGTTTTGAGTCTGTCTGGTGTGAATCCAGCCAACTGGAGTAGGGTCAACAAACCATGATTAAATCAACTCTGTCAATGCAGGATGAGACCGAATGGATGCCCTGTTTTGGTACTTAGTACATGAATGCCAGAACGTGCCTTCTAAGGAGGCAGGAGTTTTATAGAAGAGAATAAATAAAATCTGGCATGCATAGATTAAGCTTCCCTGAAGCCTTAGAGGCAAAACAGGGTCTTGAAATGTTTCTGGAATCATTGGCAGGACAGGAGCAAAAACGAAGCTGCTCTTGTTTGGAAAGAACAGGAACAAATGACTTCTGTCTTAATGCTTTGGTTTCATCCAGAAGGAGAAGATTTTGCATCCTAGTTCCTCTTACTCGCTGCTTCCCCAAAAAGATACGTGAGAAACGATTTTCAGATTCAATTTTACTCCAATGTATGTATTCCAGTCTACCTTCCTTCTGGCCTGGCTTCACGGATTTGGGGGTAGGTGTAAAAAGAGAGGAGACAGCCCACATAGGACCATCTAAGTAAGAACTTCCTGGCAGAGATAGAGTTTGGCCCCAAACGTGATGACATCTTTCTAACATTCATCAGACCCACAAGTGTGGGAGGGAGCACATGCAAAGCCAGGAAAGGCAGAGATTAATTTAGTTGCACAACTTGCTACCTTTGGGCTCTTGGTGGTTTCTGAGCTTGGTTGTTTTCTGGCTGATGTTTCATGACCCAACTATGTAACATCATCAGTGGTAGAAGAACATGGAGGAGGAGGAGGAGGAGGAGGACTGTGTGGTCCTTGGTGCTCTCTCAGCTTGGCTGTTTTCATTCACATAAGCAGCCTGATCAGTGGTAGAAGGAAGTTTTGCTCTCTATTTATTATCCTTTCAATAGCAATACAATAGCACTTAGACTTATATACCTCTTCCTTCCTTCCTTCCTTCCTTCCTTCCTTCCTTCCTTCCTTCCTTCCTTCCTTCCTTCCTTCCTTCCTTCACAGCCCTCTCTTGAGTGGTTTACAGAGTCAGCTTCTTGTCCCCAACAATCTGGGTCCTCATTTTATGGAAGGACAGAAGGACGAGTCCACCTTGAGCCCCGTCAGGAACAAACTCCAGGCGGTGGGCAGAGTCAGCCTGCCATCCTGCCTCCTGGCCACTGCGCCACCAGGGCTGCTTCTAGCATTGACGGTATTATCTAATTGGGCAACCACCCGTCTCCAATCTTTTCTTTTCAGCCCACCCTGGCTTAGGGCAGGGGTTGAATCGGAGGCTGCCCTCACCTGTTCAACTGACCGTGGATGGGAAGGTGCTGATGCCAAGATTGTGGTCTGCTCCTTCCCAGCATTGAATTCAGACGAGTGGCAGTTTGAGGGAAACAGCCACACCACCTACCCTCCCTCCCTCCCCATCATTTCTTGCCATGCTTTGCAGGCTTGGAAAAGGGGAGCAAGGCTTGGGGGGGGGGAAATCTCCTCTTTTGCCCACCTCCACCCCAGCTGCGCAGCTTTCCCCCCCCCCCCCCTCGCGGAAGGGAACCGTCTCTCTCCTCGCCCCGACGGCTCCCAGGCGCTCCGACTACAGCAGAAAGATGCGAATCTCCCGCCGCGCAAACCCTCCGCCCTGCCGCCGGCGCGTTTCCCTCTCCGGGAGTGGGGTCGGGGCCTCGATCGAGGACACCCCACCCCGCCCGCTGGGCCAGGCAACCTTAGGGCGAGGGTCTCGCCGTCCTTAGGGCGCGGGGAAGGGGAGAGCCTGGCTCCCCGGGGCCCCGCAAACTCTCCGGCGCCCCGCAAACGCGACTTGCCCGTCCGTCTCTCCGCCGATGCTCTTCGTCGGGGGGGAGAGGGGTCGGCGAAAGCCCCTCTGCGATCCCCGGTCCCTGCGGATTTTACCCGGACCCCGTCCGTGCCTTTCTCCCCTAGCATCTTCCTCCTTCCTCCCTCCCTCCCTTTCCCTCTCTCCTTCCCGCTCTCTCTCTTTCCTTCCTTCCTTCCCTCCCTCCCTCCCTTTCCTTCCGTCTCTCCTTCCCTCTCCTTCTTTCCTTACCTCCTTCCCTTCCTCCCTCCCTCCGTTTCCTTCCTTCCTTCCTTCCTTCCTTCCTCCCTCCCTCCCGTCTCCCACCTTTACAAGCGACCGCGGCTGGGTCTGCCTCCTTCCCGCAACGGGGCAGGGTCTTCTTCGGCCGGGTGAGCGGCCACGGGACTTGCCGCTCGGACCGCGGCTGGGCTGCGTGACGCCGCTGGCTGGCCTTTCTGCAGAGCTCGGCGGGCTGGCAAGCGCTGGCTGGCTGGCTGGCTGGCTGGCTGGCTGGTTGATTGGGCGGGGAGGGGGGGCAGCACCGGAGGGAAGGATGCTTCCGAGCCCGTGACGTTGCGGAGGGGGGAGGCGACCTGCTTTGGGGGGCGGGGGGGGAGTCGGTCGAGGGAAGCCGCGGCGAAGTTCCCACTGGAGGAAAACAAGGCGCGGGGACTCCCCACTGCCGCCGCTGGCGGGATTGGGGTGGGGGGGTTGCTGGAGGGGGATGTTCGTGTGGATGGTTTTTCGATGGCCGTTTTCCAGAGGAGGAAAGGTGGCTGGTAATAATGATGATGATGATGATGATGATGATGATGTTGTTGTTTTGGGATTGTAATAGGCTCCTTGAGTGCAATACCAAAACAACTGGAGCACCACTTGAACACCATTAGCATTGACAAATTCGCTATTAGTCAATTGCAAAAGGCGGCCTTACTAGGAACTGCTTCCATCCTGCGACGATATCTGTAATACCATCAAACACCCACATCTGCCTATCCCAGATCCTGGGTAAGGACAAAATGCCAAATCCAGTCTGAACATCTGGCTGACTGTGCGATGATCCATAATAATAATAAACAATAACATGCAAACTGGCTGAATCCCACCACTAGGGTTTCCTACCTGAGCAGGGGGTTGGACTAGAAGACCTCCAAAGACCCTTCCAACTTTGTTATTCTGCCTGGGGGAAAACACACTAGTTGTCAAAAGTAATCCAAATAGTTCTCTCTACAATTTTTTTTTTGGGGGGGGGGTCCTTTTTCTTTCATTAGAAATATCCAGGAACCATTTAAGGATAGTATTCCTTGTGTTGGCATCCTTTAGTTTGCAACTCCCCTCCTGGCTGAGGATTATGGGTGACATAGTCTGACACATCTGGCAGACCTCAGTCCAGATGTGGGTTGTTGGAAAGGGCTTGGGTTCCCTTCCCACAAAATCAGTTACTACCCCCCACCCCCCAATGGGATCAAGGTCCACATTTGTGCAAAACCCATATTCAGTAAAACCCTTACTTTATTAGTCATCCCGGATGCTGAATTTATTTCCGATCCATACACGTGTGATTGTTTAGTGGACATGATTGAATAGAACATTTGTGAGCTGCTTAAGAGTCATATTAAAAAAAAAACCTTATAAATCAGCTCTCTGCTCTGCAGTAAATGCTTCCAGGAACAAATGTAATTCTTCGCATTCGTACCTTTGGCTGGCCTTGGCGTTAAGGGGTTATTTCCCCCACCTTTTCTATTAAGTTCTGACTTGAGTCTTTGCCCACACAGATCTCGGACTTGACTCAAGAACTCCCCCCCTCCCCACTAAATCAACGCAGAACCTGCGAACAGCACATTTGTTCAGATTTCCTAGTGATACATCAAGAGATGCACGGTGCCAATAGAAACCTACTTGCTCCATCTGAAGGCAGCCAAGCACTTTTTCCTTCATCTGTTCTACCCAAATTGCTGCGAGGATGAAACGGGCGAGAAAACTGCATTTACCACCCCGAGGAAGGAAAAAAAAAAACTTAGCTGTAATCATTTATAATCACCCTGATTATCATCCAGGGCTCTACAGCAGGAAATAAGCGTGGTTCCATGTAAGAAAATGCATTTAAAAAGAACTCCATTTAGCTGCCCAGCCCTCCCCTGGGATCGCTTTCAGCTCTCCTCCTCTGGCTTTCGTCCTTCAATAACTAAGTGGCCTGCCACACAGGGTTCAGCTCTGGGGGTATCGCTACATGGAATGGGACACCTCGCCACGGCCAGGACAATTTTAACAACTCAATTATTTAACTCAAACAATTATTTTATTTTTTGTCATTCACCTTTCATCCTGTCCCTCCTTTTGCATCTGTTCTTTAACGATTCGTTTCCATTTCTTTGATATGAGTGTTAACTCTTGTCCTTCAGCGAGCTGTCCCATGGTAGCTGGCCATGGCAAATTGTCATAGATCTGCTCCACAAACCTCCGGATGTAGGTTGCTACTTGAGGAGCTCAAATGAACCCTCCATTTTTTCCCCCAAGGGTTCTTAGTGTGATTGGCTAGATCAGAGGTGCCCAATTTTGGCAAGTTTTAAGACCTGTAGGCTTCAACTCCCAGAATCCCCCAGCCAGCCATATTGGGAGTTGAAGTCCACAAATCTTAAAAGCTTCCCAAGATTAGACAGACCTGATCTAAATGCATGATTGACAATAATTAGGAGCCAGATCCCACTCAGCACAAATTCAGATGGTTTCCCCCTGCCATGAACTGAAACAGAACCAGCCAGCTAGGAAAAGAGAGAGGGAGAGAGAGGGGGGTGGGTCTAGTGGTTAAAGATTGCTGTTGTGAAAAAAAAGGAGGAAGGAGTATTGGGTATTTATTTTATTTATTTTTACCCCTTGCATTCACCCTAAGCTTGTGTGAGTTTTGCCTTTGGGGGAAGAGTCCGTTAGCTCTTCTTTGGTGTTTATTTTTCTTGTAAGGGTTTTTTAAAATTTTAATTCACTCTCCACCAGGCCCACTTTCTGGAGGTAGCTGGACAAGGAGTGCGCTTGCAGTCATTCAGTTCTGAAAGTAGCCCCTTTCTCCCCACTGGCCGGCGAGCTCCAGCCCGTCACTTCAATAGCAGTCTACTTTGTTCTCCTCTGTGTTCCCAGCAGTAGACAGGATATCCTGCAGGAGAGACTGTGGGCTCCTCTCCAGGTAATCGCTGCTCACATCCAGAGTCCTTTGCAAGCCCTCCAGGTCCATCGATTCTAGGATCAGACGCAGCCTTTCCGGATCCTGGCCGCCCTTTTCGGCAGCCTCCCCCGCAGTCAGGCTCAAAAGAGAAGAGGGCATCTCTGTAGGAACTTCCTTTAGCCCAGCGGGGTCTCCCGAGGGGGACCGTTTCGACCGGTGTCTGCAAAGGCTGGATTTCAGATCCAAAAGGACTTGGCAGGCCTTGAGCGCCACCGGCCTGTCGCAATCCTGAAGGGCTCTGAAAAGGAAGCCAAACATTCCCATCTGGCTGAAGAGCCGCAGGACGTCGGGGAGAGACGCGGGCGGCTTGGCAAGGAAAGAAGCAGCCGAAGTCGAGCTCCCCCCGAGCCCCAGCTGCTCAAACATCTGGGCGATGAAAAGGCCCACCAGCTCCAGAGTGCTCATTCTGACTTCCCAGTCTAAGTCTCCCTCCACGGCTTGAAGAGCTCGAGAAACAAGGTCAGCGGGCGCTGCCGAGGCCTCAGGATGTCCTTCCTTCAGCCAGTCCAGGAAGACCCCGATGACCGCTCGGCGAGGGAAGCCCTCGGAGTCCGAAGACAAGATGTCCAGTAAGCGAGCGCCGCCGACGCAGACCTGGGGGACGAGAAGAGAGAAAGAATCTCAGCTGCTCTATGTATAGAAAGTGGGTTTGGAGCCCTAAGTTGCACACAGGTATTGTACCTCTTTGGCGCTCTCGGTGCTCGTGAGGACAGGCGCTTCTGGGCCAGAGCGGGCCAGGAGAGAGAAACGGCCCCAGGTCTTCACGGCGCTGGCTCGGACGTAACTTTCGGGGTCGTCCAGAAGATCTTCCAGAAGCAGGGGCATCCCTGAAGAGAGCAGCTCTTGGCCAAACCAGTCTAGCCCTGTGTAGGGAAACAGCATTCCTAAAATATAGGTAAGTCCTGTATAAAGTTCATTTAGTGACTGTTCGAAGTTACGAAGATTGAACAATATGACTGATGGCCCCTTTTTCCACGCTTGGCGCCACGGCAGCATCCCCAGGTCACCTGATCAGAAATTCAACCGATTCCTATTAATGATGGTGGCATCATCCCGGGAGCCCCTTTTGTGATCCTCGGACACGCAAAGTCAGCGAGGAAACCAGACTCATTCCACAGCCGTGTGACTAACTACTTAGCCGCTCCATCCCCACCCTCAGGAAAACACTCAAGATGTTCTGCTCAAGGTTTCTGGAAGTTCGAAGACGCCTCTGGAGAAAAGGCCCATCACGCCCAGCCCTCCGAACGAACAAAATCCTCTGGAGTTTGGTGTGGAGGTTTTGTGCCACTCGACATGGCAGCTGAAAGGCTCCCCCTCTGCGGGATTCTCGGTGCTGCCCTACCTCTCAAATGCTTCATGGCCAGGCTGAGGAACTCCAGGGATGAATCACGGACTTCCCAGCTTGGACTGCACAGATGTTTCTGTAACAACTGGACCGTATCTTCAAAGAAAAGGAGAGAAAATGGTAGGGTGGAGAACTTGGCCATCCTTCCCGATCCCCCTACTCAGTTCAGGTCAGACGGATGAAATGACGCTGGCTTAAAATCTAAACCTTCCCGCTCAAAAAAATTAAATATCTGAACTGGGTGGGGAGAGGGGAGAAAACCCCACCATATCGGGCAGTTCGCATGGATCCAGTGCAGAGACCAGCCTTCCCTAACCTAGCACTGTCCAGATGTGCTGGTCAGTGTCGCCCCCAAACATCTGCAAGGTTGAGGAAGACTGGGCTAATTGAATCCTTTCTGGCAAGCTAGCATGTAAGTCTCGCCTAAGTCATGCTATTTACACCTCTGAGAAACTGTCGGTGCTGCTGGAGGTCAGCGAGGGAGATGGAAGGTTCCAAGGCGCCCAGAAGCCACTTCAGAGTTCCTTGGAGGGCTTTCTTCAAAATCTGGAAGGAAGTAGAAGCATCTTTCTTATTACCATAGGTATGGCTGCTGCCTCGAGTTATTGGTAAAAATAATAAAAGTGGGATATAACGAACAAAGGAACTCTGGAAGCTGCTGGGGTCTCCCAGCACGGATGATCTGTCAGTCTGGCTTTTATCCCCCTTTCTCTTCTGAATGAAAAGTGGTCCATCTCTTAAGCAACAGTCCTAAGTACACACAAGCCTTACTTACAGAAGACAAGAGAAACTCCTAGTTAGTAGAATTCTGCACTCACCACAGGATTGCTCTCTGGACTGCGTAAGTATGTCAGGAGAACGCCAAATACTTGCAGCCTTTCTTCATCGTGAACTGACGCTAAATATGGAGAACAAACGTTTGAATCGCCTCTGCCCCTTTTGTGCTTCCCATTCAGCCTTGGTTTCATCCCCAGTGCTACTTCTCGGAGTTTATAACCAAAAATATTTGCTCCGTGGGAAGAAAAAACTTAAGAGCTGCAGCGAACTGACATAAAGACTCCTTATGCTCAATTTGCCCCAAATAAGTTGCTTTTGGGGAGAAAAGAGTGTTTTGGACCTCTTCTGCTTTTTATTCCTATTAATTATTGTTGGTGCTTGTCTGCATGGCAGAATGGGATTAAAAAAAACCACACACCTTCTGCAAACTGCTCCATTATTTATTTAACTAAACAGGACAGACAAAATATAGACAAAATATCCAACACAGACACAAGCCTACTTACCAGCCCATCGGGAGAGCGCTCCCAGGAGGCTAAGGGCCGCCCTCTGAACACGGAAGCTGCCAATCAAGATGTTGCCCAGTGTAGCTCCACAGGAGGAGGACGGCACAGCCTGGCCAGCGCAAAGCTGTAGTAGGGTCACCACGGAGCATAACAAAGGCTTATGGGGAAACTCCACTGCCAAGCACATCTGGGGGAAGCAAAAGCGTGTCCTAAGTTAATCAGAGTTGTAATTCTGTGGAGCAGAGTTTCTCAACCACGGCAACTTGAAGCTCTGTGGACTTCAATTCCCAGAATTCCACAGTCAACATTTGGGGACTTCAACCTCCAGAATTCCCCAGCCAGCACGCTTAGAAATTTCCTGGCTGGAAAAGGACGAGGGAATCTCTTGGGAAAATCTGAACTTGGCAGACGCTTATTTTCGCCGTGTTAAGAAACTGAAGAAGCTTCTCGGATGAGCAACAAAACGTTTTCAAGGGGGGGACCCCAAAACGTCCAGTTGCCTTTTGGAAAAAGCAGTTTTAGGACTACCATGACCTGAATGATGAAGAATCTCCAAAGACATGTGAAGAAAGCCTGCTCTTTTCTTACCAGCTCTTGGACGTCCTGAAGATGAGCCATCGTCTGACATAGGAGACTGGTAGAGAGGAGAGATTCCACAGAGGAAGCATCTGCAAGGGCCTCGTCCAGCAATCCTGAAGCATGGGATGAAACGACAATTTTCAGACAAAAGGCACCTCTGACACAGCTGGATAAACCTCTGCAAACAGGAGACTTTCCAAACCTCTAATTCCTACAGAGCACGGTGGCTATCCTCAGTCCCCAGATAATCCAAGGGCCTCTTTTTCCCCATCCACCCACCCACCCTGTCTAATGGATATGGGTGTTTACGTGATTACGTTGTACCACTCACTTGGGAAACCTAAGTGAGGAGAAGTAGCTCGCAAGATGTAATCCATAGGCCGGAGCAAAACAGCCAGGCTCTGGGCTTGGATGGCCTGTGGGCTTGAAGAAGAGAAAAAGGTTGCTTTGCACGCACAAGGTTAGAGCTTTCCGTTGGTTTGACGTCTGTTAAAAGTTTGTTTCGTAAATCAAAATCCCTTCAACGTAAAATCACACACGAGCATGCATGCACGCATGCAGGCCGCATGCTTCAAATTATACGTTACTTTGGTTTAATGTGCTGCCTTCTGCAAATCCTACCGTCTTTAGAACTATCGAAAGGACGTTAAAAACTTCACAATGGAGGAAAGTGGAAGGAGAGTGGAAAGGGGTTTTATGACTTGAGTTCGTACACCACCCTAAGCCACGTTTTTGCAATAAGCCAGGACTGACTGGGCTCTCACCTTATTTAACACTTGACTGGCAAGCCCAATTTTCCCCCAGTAGGACCGCAATCCCAGACTTTGATCAGGCATGAAAAAGGGTTTAAGAAAAGGGGGAATTGGAATCTGCAGCTAAACAAATCAAACAAAATACTTAGCAAACCCCTCCAGGAAGCTCATTCATCACCGAATATTAAGTATTGGGGATTCTGGGCTTTGAAGTCCACATTTCTTAAAAGCTGCCAACTGCACTAGATCACGGCCACCTTTTTAGAGCCTCTGTTCCTACCATGCCTCAAGCTTCAAAAGTCCATGTGCCAAAGAGCCGACTTGAGCCAGGCCGATATTCTTCAGGGCCAGGGCCACCAGCTTCCAAAGGCTGCATTCGTGACAGCTAAATGCAGGAGACCTATTGAAGGAAGAACGACCGGTTGAAGAGCTGTCTCTTTAACCATCTGCGAGACTTAAGGCACCCACTTCATCCCTTTCTCCCCCAAATGCAATGAAGGGCTCAAATCTTTGACTACCCCCAGAGCCCCCATTTTTTTGTACTGAGCGCCAATAATTGCAACACAAGACCCAGCAATGCAAGATCATCCGTGATGGACAAGAACAAGGCAAGAAGCCTCCATGCAAGCAGTAGCCTGCCATCTTAACCAATTCCGAGCTCTTAAATAATAACATATGGACCATCTCTTACCTCGCCATGCTAAGAAATAAATCAGCCAACAAGGGTCCTGCTTGGACTGGCTCTTCCACGAGGAGAGCTTCAACCCTTTCTGCTATGCGTGACCACAAGATTTCGGTCCAGGCATCCTGGTTGTGTTCAAATAACGTCATTAACAGCTTCAGGGAATGCTTGATCCGGGACGGAGAGCGGGACTTGAGAGCCTCCTCAACACGGGCGACCATCATCCGAGCGCAGGCCGGCCAATCGCTGTCCTTTGGACTGAGAAGACGAGACGGTTCGGACTCTACGGAGAAAATGAGCAGGCGGGCCAGAAGCCGGTTGGCTCCCGCAGCGATGAAGAGGCTGGGGTCTCCTTGAAGAGTGAAGATCACATCCAGAGCTCCTGTTGACAACCAGGGAGAGGCTGACAATTTCGGGAGAAAACGGCTATTTCGTTTTGGGGATGAATATAAGCAGGATGCTTTGATTTAGCACTGGAAACAACATTTTATTTATTTGGACTTCGGTTAAATGGCATATGATTTTTATTTTTTTTTTTAAAAAAAACCTTTTGATTCTACTGTTGTATGGGACAAAAGATAACATTTCAGAGATGGAACTTTCTAACCAAGGATGATCCCTTTTAGTTAACCGAAAACTCCTCCCCCCCCCGAGTCTTTTTCGTAGGCAGCCACCAACATGTCACTTACAGGACCAGGAATTGATGCACACGTAGTCCTTGACTTATGACTGGTTGCCTAGCAACTGTTAAAAGCCACTAACTGCTGCAAAATATAAAGGCTGTAAAATTGGGCGCAGGAATGTGCTTAATGGCCAGAATGGCTTACAACCATAGTTCTGGATTCAATTTAGAGTCATAAGTCGAGGACTACCTGTATGGAATCCAGGCTAGGAGAGTCCAGCTGTGCAATCTGACCTTAGGGGATGAAAAGTCTGCACTTGCCAGAGTTGCAGAGGAACTGGAAGGCACTGTAATGTTGCAGCATGATGAAGGCTCCTTGCACCCAGCCGCTCCGAATGGTCATGTTTTCCCAGAGTGGGCTGCCCAGGGGACCTGCTTCTCCAAAGGCTCCAAACACCACCTCCTGTTGCTGACTCAAGAGAAAGAAAGAATGAATGAATAGAGGAAGGAAGGAAATGAGAGGAAGGGAAAGAAAGAAAGAATAAAGGAAGGAAGGAAGGAAATGAGAGGAAGGAAGAAAGAGAAAGAGAAAGAAAGAAAGAGGAAGGAAGGAAGGAAGGAAGGAAAAAAAGAAGGGTTACATTGCTGGATCAATCTGTTGCTGCTCTGAAGGATGCTTCACGGCCGTGGAACTATTAAAATAAGGGCTGAGAAATCCTGACCCATCCATCTGGACTCTGCTGTAAACATTCAAATTGTGTGTTTTTTTCCCAATTAAACTAAATCTAGAGGGCTTTTTTTTTAATGCAGAAGGAAAGAATTGTATGATTCCCCCTCCCCTGCTCAGTAAGTACGTCTGCATCTGAATTGCTTCCGCCATCTTTGACAAACCTGCAAACGCTGGAAGCTGCTTTCAGAAGCCGCAAGGATCCCAGTGAGCCTCAGGACAAACGCCAGAAGAACGGGATTTGGTTCCCCTTGTCTGAGCACAGCAAGGATGAATTCGATCAGACACGGGTTCTCTTTTAATACCAGCAAACTAGGCCCTGGGGAGAAAAAAAAATACAGGCACTCCAAGTTACCACGGACCTTCCCGGAACTACTTACGACCCAGTTTCACAAGTCCGACATACACACTGCTTTGATGGGATTGCATTTTGCATGCTTGGTAACCAGCCTGCATCTACATAACCCAGTTATGTGGCCACAAAAACAGAACAAATCCAAACTTTATCATCTCAAGCAAGCCAAGGCGAGGACACCTAGGCGGTGTCCTCACGATGTCTGTCCCAATCTCTGCAATGTCACCATTCCTGCTAGCATCCCAGGGTGGGTTTCCACGCAGAGCCCCCCACCCCACTTTCCCCAAATACAAAGCTAACTGCCAACTCACCAGCGCTGGCCAGAGCCTTAAACCAGTCCAGCAGCTTCTCCAGACAAGTGTCGTCCGCCACGGGATGCCCGGGGTCGGCCAGAACGGCGCAAACGGAAGGCAAAAGCTGGGAACATTTTGCATCCATGGGGAAGAGCAAGGAGCCTCGGGGGGAGGGGAGAGGGTTGTTCTTGCAAAAGCAAGCCAAAGCCGCAGAAATTTAGAGTTCAATTTGAAAGTTCCCCCTGCAAGCTACGTTCACACCCCTTTTTTAGCGGAGATACGGGTCTGCCACGATTATCCGAATGCCACCCCGTCTCTCTCGCGCGGGGAATTGCATTGGCCGGCCCCGATGCAAGCAGCGTTGCTTGGGAAGGGGCAGGAAGAGTCGATCCCGGTCCCAATACGGGGTTCCTATGGGGGTGCCCCTCCACTCCCCCAGGACTTCCGAAGGGAGGCAGGGGAGAGAGCCTCCTGCAATGGCCCGGCGGCCGCGGGTGCAATCACGGGCAGGATCCGCTTGCAAGGAAACCGATCGCTGCAAGAAAGCAGATCTTGCAAACTCGTGCCTTGCAAACTATAGGGTCTCGTCTTCTCTGCGCAGGCGCGGGCGCATCCATGCTCTCCTGGCTCGGGCATGCGCAAAAGGGCAAGGGAGGCTAGTTTCTCCCTGATGGCGCAAGGACTTTGCTTTCCTCCTAGATACACATTTGGCTCCGATCCCCATCGTCCACAGCGGAGGCAGCCGCGAGTCATGGGAGCGATCGGTCCGGGGCTTCTAATAGGCTCAGACCGGGCCAAGAAGCCGCGGCCTTCCCAAGCAACCGAGAAGCGCTACTGCGCAGGCGTAGCCACGCGCGCGCGTCCATCCGGGTCCTCCCTTCGCAGTTGCCGGGGCGGTTGCCATGGATCCTGGGCGGAAGTTGGGAGGCGGGCCCTGCGCGGAGCGATTGTGGAAGGGCTGCCGTGCCTGAGACCCTCCGTCGCTTCGCCGGCATGTCGCGGAGCCCCAGCGAGGCCGCCGCGGAGCGGGAGTCGGTGAGGGCCGGAGGGAGACGAGGCGCCCCGGCCGCTCGTCTCGCCTCCCGGGGACTGCAGCTCCCATCATCCCCAGCCAGCCGCCGGGGATTGGGGGGGCGGGTGGAGAACCGGGAGAGCGTCGGGAAGGGCTGGCCTGACGACCCGGAGCATTAATAGGGGAGGGTTTCTCCTCCTCCAAAGCGGGGGAACAGGGAGAGTCAACGGGAACCCTGCCCGTTCACACGTTACGGGGCTGCCCAGGCAGGGTCCTGAACTCCGGGGCTGCACCGGCCTCTGGGACTCGGGAAAGCGGGGTGGAAATCCCGTGCAGAGATGCCTTCTTCCTCCTTTGCTTCTCCTGAGGCTTCGTATCAGGAGTCCCATGTTCCACTGCGCTCAGCTGGGCTGCTCTTTGGGGAAGGCTCTCCCAAGGAGGCCCCTACCCTCACTGAGAGGGCAGGCCAGGAGAGAGGTTGGCTCTCGGCTTAGATACAAGGGGCTTTCTATAAAGAGAGAGCCAACCCCACTCCTTAGCAGAACTGATGATGTTCCCTAGTTGGGTAATGAAACGTCTGCAAGAAAATTACCCAGTTCAGAAAGGAACTAAATATCCTACAGTTCTCCACCACCACCACACTCCTCTGCAAATCCCTCTCCCTTCTAGCAAGTAGGATGTTACCTATTTGGGTAATGAAATGTCTGCAAGAAAACCAGGCTCAGAGGTCATCAAGGACCCCACAGTTCTCCTCCTCCTCCTCTCTGCAAATCCACCCCTTTCTAGCATTGATGATATTATCTAGTTGGGTAAAGAAATGTCTGCAAGAAAGCAACCAACCTCAGAGAGTACCAAGGACAACCCCCACAGTTTAACATTGAGCTACAAATATTCTTTTCTGTTTATCTATCTATGTATCTATCTATCTATCTATCTATCTATGTATCTATCTATCTATCTCTCTCTACATTAATACTAGACCAACAATCCAGGAAGTAAACAGCCCGACCAAAGAACCCTCCCACCAACACTGACAGAGCAAGTCCCTAGTTAGTATATAAACAGGGACCAAATCCCCCTCCTTTCTAGCACGGATGATGTTGCCTAGTTGGGTCATGAAACTTCTGCAAGAAAACCACCAGGCTCGGAGTGCATCAAGAAACCCATACATTAGATGTTTTATAGCTGCTTGTTCCAGACAGTAACCTGCATTCTGTCACAGGCCTCTTGATGGCTGATAATGGATGGATAGTTATTATTTTTCTGAGTTTCCTGAGTAATTTAGATTGGTCATATTCCAGCCATCTCAGGCTAAAAGTTCTGGGATAAGAGGGTAAGAAAGCCTCAGAGAAGCAGCTTCCGGTCAGAGTTGATCATACTGATGACCCACTGCTCCATATCACTGAATGCTAATCTCATAAACAAAAAGGTTTAGATACTTACAGCAGCATCATATTTTATAATATCTATGTCTTTACAGGCTGAAGATAATTCTCCTGCCCTGACCTACGATTCTGATGCAGAAACAGTAAGTTGGACTAGATATCTTTCAATTCTCTCGTTTTCTATAAATTGATCTTGGATGGATTCAGATGCTGATCAAACTGTAATAATGTGATTTGTGCTTTGTGTTAATCCAAAATAAACTGGCAAACAAACTGGAGCCTATCTATGACACTCCAGCTATACGAAGAAAGTTTTGCAGTCAATTCATACAGCTGTTTGCTTTCAGATTTTAAACTCTTCTGAGTATTTTTTTTCTTCTGTCTTTTTAAACACTGGAATTGATGTGGCCTTAAAAACACTGGGGGCTCTCGTGGCCATCAGATTCCAATAAATCTGTAATTGCAAGAGAGTTCTGCTCACAAAATGGAGCACCAACGGGGAATTCACCAAGAAAAATTCCCCAGCAACAAATCACAACACAAAGTCTTTTTGGTTTTGTTTCGTTTTACAGACACTGAAGAAGAAAATGTCTCGCAGGCCTGCAAAATCAAGTAAGTGTCACATCCCCGCTTTGGCTGACATGGTGTCCTTTCTTTGAGACGAACTAATCTTAAAAATCGGCCAGTTTTCATGGTAATAGCTCATTTTATGGAAAGGGATTAAGAGATAAAACTCACTGCCCTGCTGCGTTCTTCCAAAACCTTGAAACTTTTACCCAGCTCTTGTAAAACACGTCTCATTTTTTCCTGCCTGATTAAGAAAGGCCTCCTCGGTCACGTGTCATGCAGCCCTTTTTATGTATACATGCACACGATTGTGAATTATTTTTTCCTTTTTTTGAGAGCCTAGAGAGCCCACTCCTCTTGTCACAAAACGATAACGTTAGTATCTTGCTTGTTTTTTAAAACTTTTAATCTTGGCTTTTTTGTTTTACCTTCCTGCAGGGTCTCCATATACCTCTCACACCTGCCTCCATTCTAAAAGGAGTGGATTTCTGCGGACTTTGAAAAGCTCAGAGAGCAGACACTTTGAGAGCCCCTTAGTGAAAGCCTCAAGGCAATATTGGCGTGGATCTCTGAAGCCAGGTGTGAAACTGGATCCTTCTTTACTAGAGAATTCTGGAAACCATCAGAATTGGGATTAAAATCCAGATTAAAAGCTCTCATTAATGTGTAGCCAGGAGCTGAATTTGGCTGTATGGGATTGTCTTCCCTTAAGAGCTGTGGTGGTGCAGTGGTTAGAAGGCGGTATTGCAGGCTGACGCTGCATTCCCACTGCCAGGAGTTCGATCCTGACCAGCTCAAGGTTGACTCAGCCTTCCATCCTTCCGAGGTTGGTAAAATGAGGACCCGGATTGTTGGGGGCAAGAGGCTGACTCTGTAAACTGCTTAGAAGGGGCTGTAAAGCACTGTGAAGCGGTATATAAGTCTAAGTGCTGTTGCTATTGCTATCTTTCTTGGTATCTCTGTCAGACCTGCCACCATTTGTCTGCAATTGTATTGTGAAGCAAAACATAAAGCATGGCCAGAACTGAAGACTGGGGGCCAAAAATACCTAGGTTCAACTTTTCCCTCCCTTGGTTCCTTCCCATTGCCCACCCCTACGGGGCCAGTCAGTTCAGGCAGGATGTTTTTGTAATGGTCAGTTCAAGCACAGGATGGTATGCAGCTGATACGACCTTGAAGCAGCTTCTCGAAGAGATACAGCATTTGCTTTCGTTTTCCCCCTTACCTTTCTGCCTCCCTCCAGTTCAGGGGATGTGTAGCAAACCCCAAGCAAGCGTTGAGGTGGCAGCTGACCACCCCATTCCCCTCTTCCGTAGGTACCTGGATGAGTCACTCCAAGTCCGATATTGGCATCAGGACTGCTTTCTCCCCTCTTCCTGGAAGCACACCTGAGTACCTCAAGGAAGCTTTGGGGATGAAGAAACCGAAACACGCTCGCTCTGCCAGCCGTGGTGAGTTTGGAGGCATGGAATTCTGCCTCTTAGTTAGCACCAACACCAATTTCAGGTTTTTTAGTCTGTAATGCAGGGGTCCTCAACCTTGGCAACTTTAAGACTTGCTGGCTGAGGAATTCTGGGAGTTGAAGTCCACAAATCTTCAAGTTGCCAAGGTTGAGGACCCCTGCTGTAATGGATTCCAGCCGCTTTAGAAGAAGCGACGTACAAGTCTTTGCGTGAAAGACTTTGAAACAGATAGAATGATACGGTCTTAAAATATTGTATCCCTGCTGTTTCTTTTCCAGGCTACATCCCTGGAACTCCAGACTACAAGGAGAAGGAGGATATGTACGACGAGATCATTGAACTAAAGAAGGTTAGAACAAGCGTTTATATCTCTTTCTTATCAGTGGAATGAACAAAACAGAATTTTAGTTTGTAGCCTTTCACTCGTTGGAGCTTTGTCTTCCTGCTTTCTGGGAAATGTTTAAAAGTAACCGGGCGGGATGGGATCTGCTGAGGATTTAAATTTGTCCTAGACAAGATTCCTGGGAAGGAAAAGGAGATGGGATTCTCTGATGCCACCAGGCAAGATAAATTTTCTCCTATCCTCTTTTTTTTTTCTGTTTACCGTCTCCTTGCTCGATAATTCTGAAAAGTTGTTTCCCCCCCCCCTTCTGTGGTAGACTATCCAAGCTCAGAAGTGCGAAGCGGATCGGATGAAAACCAAACTCCGGCGGGTGGAAGAAGACAATAACCGGAAGGACAAACACATTGAGCAGCTTTTGGACCCCTTCCGGGTAAAGCGGAGGGTCTCTTTCTGATGGCTCCTGCAGCTCTTTCGTCTTCTGACTGAGGAGGGGGTGAATCTGGCAGGGCTAGCCTTGATTCAGCAAACCCCCAAACACATTCTCCAGTTCCCTAATCAGGAATGCTCAATGCTGTGTGGGGTTTTTGTTTTGTTTTGTTTTGTTTGTTTTGTATTTTTTGCAGTATACTGAATTTAGCTGGTTACGGACAGAACAGAAAAGCGAGAGCAGCTTGGTAAATGCACTTTTTTTCCCCTCCCCCTTCTGTTCGCCATTTATAGCTTTCCAGAAACGTACAATAAAGAGGCAACCCTTTTTATTTTTCTCTTGGAATAGATGATAAACGGTTTGAAGCAGAAGATTCTCAGGCTAGAACAGCAGTGCAAGGAGAAAGACAACACCATTAAGTACGGAGAAACTGTCAAATATTTTCCCCTGCCTCTTCCTTCTTGCAGAAGACCTAAGTTTTCCAACAACAAATTGGTCATTTGCCTGTGGGACTGCTGGCCACAGGTTTCTCCTGTGCTCGTGAAAGCGTATCGCAGGCTGGGAGGGCAGAATAAGGAAATAATAAATGTGCTCTGTTTGTTTATACCATCTCCCACCTGTCAGGATCCGAAAGTGGAATATAGTCATCACTTAACATTGATAGCGGTTCATCCGTATAGTTAAGAAATATGTAGGTTTAACCTCTGTCTCTTTGGACTGTGCCAATCCTCCTTTTGTGTCTGTTTCGCCCAAAGTCAACTCCAGGCAGATGTGAAGAATACCGACCTGGAAGAAATGACCATCGCTCTGCGTACTTCCTACCAAGAGGTATGAAAAGTGGTTTGAAAGGGGGAAACATCATTAAAAACATCCGGTGAAATGTTGCTTGTTGCCGATCTGTGGGCTGTAAGGCTCTGTCTAGGACAGCGGTTCTCAACCTGTGGGTCGGGACCCCATTTGGGGTTGAATGACCATTTCACGGGGGTCGCCAAACAACGCAGTCCGCCATTTTTTTCCCCTTTTCCTTAGCTGGGCTCCTCCCTTTTATTCTGTTGGCTTTTGAAAGCCAATAGAAGAGACTCTCTTGAATAGAGTCTAATGCTATTGGCTTTCCAAAGCCAATAGGAATTGTCCAGGCTGTCTCTGCCCTGTTGAGCCCGCCAAAAATCCCATTCTGCAAACGGTGCTGCACCAGTTGAGTAGTCCTCGACTTACAACCGGTTGGGGGGGGTCACGGCATTAAAAAGGTTGAGAACCACTGGTCTAGGCTCATGAGCTCCCCTAGAAAATGGGGGGTATCAGTAACCCTGACTTCTTTCCTACCACCTAGCTAGGCAGAGATCGCTTTATCCCACATGTGGTTGATCGTAGAAGAATTTGTCCAGAATGGTATAAGGTCTCCCACCTTGAGCAGAGGGTTGGACTAGAAGACCTCCAAGGTCCCTTCCGTTATTCTGTTATTAACCTAACTGATACTGCAGTGGTACTCGGAGGCGCCAGTGTGAGCAACGAATGTATCCTCCGGATCCTAATTTGGCCCCGTGGATTCTGCAAAGTGGAGCTTGTTCCCAGAAAGACACAAACCCGTTGATCCCTAAAACCTCTTTTTACAACTGCTAAGAGCCCTTGTTATGTCTTTGGGATCATGTGATACCATCACTTTGGTCATCCCAATGTTCTCTGGGGTCTTGTCTCTGTGGGTTCCTCTGATGCATTTTCGTAAGAGGAGAATCGTGTTTCCTCATGACCATCTATTGTAGCCCAAACCTAGAAGGATTTGCCTTTCAATTAAATTAATTAGTTGGAAACAAGAGCTACCAGACTTCTCCCGGTGCTGTTTTGCGTCTTTATGAAATAGCTTCCTTTGGTGGTCCTGACTAGGTTGGATAATATTCTCTCCCCCTTTGCAGATCCGGCGCCTCCAGAACCTGCTGACACACTCAAAAGTTGTGCAACGAAAGTACGTTTATTACTTTGGGGCTTTCTGCATGTGCTTAACTTTTTGCTGGCTAGTTTCTATTCTTCACTAATCGCTGTGCAGGAAGTGAAATTTAAACTTTTTTTAAAAAAAAAGGTCACCGGCTACGTGTCATTCTCTTTGTTTAGCTTGGTTAGCAGACTCTGTTCCATTCTTGTAATTCCCATCAGAAGCTTTCCTTTTACCTAAGAAATGGTAAAAGGCATATATATTTTAAAAGAATGTATTCTGCTTAGAAGAAAAGCTGCCTAGCTGATTGATTTGATTATGTGCTGTCAAGGCACTGTCAGCTCTGAGCAACTACTGGACAATTCTGTGTCCTGCTCAGGATGAAGTAACAGCTTCCTGAAATTCGTAATGTCTCATTCAAACCTGAAGGGGGGGGGGATGGAAAAAAATGAATTTGCCATCAAAAAGGTGGTGATTTTACACCCACCTTTTTACAAAGCTGCAAACAATAGGATTCGCCTTTAAAGTCTTGCTGAAGGGAACGCCTTCTCATCCTATAAAAGCCTATTGAATTTAGGGTCCTTCATAAACACAGTCACTTCCTTTCTGCTGCATTATGATCAGGGAAAGCACAAAACTACATTTCATAGTAACAGTTATGATCACAATTTTGGCTAGAATTTCTTTTTTAAAAAAAAAACGTTTCCTTGATTTTTAACATACACCTTAATATTTGGTAAACATCGTGTTGTCTGGGTTAGTGTTTAAGAAACAATAACAATTAATTTCTATAATTCTATAATCCATATAATAACTTTACTTGATTTCCTTTTCTTCTGATAATATTCTCTTTAGCCAACCTTAAAAAAAAACAGTTTTCATGTAAACAAATGACAATTAAATCTAAACATTTTTCTCGTGTTTCTGCAAATAATGACCACATCAGTATAAAGCTCCTTTTCATTAATCATCTTGATTGCCTCATTGTAAATCCTGTTTATATTCTTATTTAAATTTGTTTTCCCCACAGTATTCAAAAAATTCAGTAAGATTGTCTCAAAATTAGTTACACTTAAGTATTTAAATCTTCTTTATGCAAAAGGCCTCAGGGATGATTGCCAGCACCCACGGTTCCAACGCCAGCCGTGGGAAGGGTTAACGTTGAGCTAGTTTTTCACAATTAAAAATAAAACTTCTTTTTCTTCCTAAATCCCAGCTGAGGTTGCTTAATAGATGTGGGAAGAAGTCCCAATGGAGATGTTTTCTCGTGGGCTTCTGGTTGCTAAAAAAAAAAAAAAAAAAATTGCATACTAAAAGTTGCCCGGTTTCTATAAGATCGGATGAAAGATTCAGAGGAGGAAGAAACAGAAAGAAGAAGATAGGAAAGATATGCAATCCAAGGACGATTGGCGGATTGTGGCGCTCAAGGTAGTTTCGTAGAAATGTAGAGTAAGACTTAACTTCATCTTGTTCCCCGAATGTCACTTCCCTCCTTGCCCCCCCACAAGATAGTGAAATAAATAGAAAGGGGGGAAGGGCCAACTTGCAGCTTTGCAGGTCCAACTCCTGACCCTGTTTTGCATTGAACTACATTTGGCTTCGTTCACACTTTGCCTAAAACAGAAATAAGGCCCATTAACCTCACATGTGGCCCCAGGCAATTCTAAATATTCTTTAGAATTCTGATTCTAAATATTAGTTCACAAAACAGTAAACGGCAGAGTGGGGGGTTGAACTTCTTAAGTATCAATGCATTTATTTCCTTCCCTTTTCTTTCTTTTCTTTTCCTTTCCTTTCCCTTCCCTTCCCTTCCTCATATTTTGGTAACATCCCACAAATTATTAAGATTTCTACTGTTACATAGTGTCCCCAATGAGCCATCCAGGAACAAAATTTAAGGAGGAAAATGTAAAGTATAATAAACCAGGGGAAGCGTCATGATTTCAAACGAAAGTTGCCCTCTTGATTTCAGAGGAGGGAGACCAAAATTAAGGCAGGTTTGTCTTTACTCGATCATCAGAAAGCTTAGAAATGTCACTCTTTTCACCAGGCAGGCAGTCACACCTGGGGTAAAGGAGGGAGCAAGACACTGGCACATTTTATATTGCCATGGCAGCTGATTTTCTCTTTTTGGAGTCCAGAGCTTCTGAGAGCCGGCGTCAGGAAGTGCTCAGCACGGCCGTCTTCCAGCTCTCCGAAAGGATGAAGGAGCTGCAGGACCAGAATGAAAGGCTGAAAGCAGATATGGACCACGCTCTGAGCTGCTTCCTATCTCCCAGCCAGGCCAAAAGTAAGCATCCTGATTGCTCTAGCAATTCTCCAAAACGGTGTTTCTCAACCCTTTAAGGTGGGCGGACTTCAGCTCTGCTGGCTGGGGAATTCTGGGTTATTGAAGTCCACCCACCTTCAAGTGATCAGGGTTGGGGAACCCTACTCTGAGGGAACCAAACGTGGTTTAACAGACTTCCCCGGGACATCTAACATCGCATGGATGAACACTCAAAAAGACCAAGTTAAATGTTTAGGGGAACTAAGAGCTGGGAATCCCTTCAGCAGCCCAAAAGCATCAGGGATCTGCCGTGTGAAGAGAGTCCTGTATGTGGCTGCCTCTTGCTTGCTCTCTCCAAAAGCACGGGTGAAAATTGTCTTGCTCAGGAGGAAGCAAGGCAGGACTCCCCCCTCTCCCACTAGCTGATACCTTCTTCCTGTCCCTCCCTCGTTCTCTGGCCTTGCTCTCATCCTCGTGGCCATCAGAAGCAACTGGAGAGATGGTCAACCTCTAGCAAGGGAATATGCACTTCTAGCTTTGGCAGTCAGCCCCCCTCTGGTGGTCCTTGGGGCTCAGTCTTTTGTGTCTCCCCCGTTTTGACAACTGTATTCCTTTTCCTCAGATTATGTTGCTCGCCAGAGGCAGAAACTGCTCCAATGGATTTCTGACGAGGGAAAAGTAAGTGAGAGTTATTCCTGAGCAGTTGGCTGCTAACCATGTTCAGTGGGCCACTTGCACAAGCCTCGATGGAGAATCAAGAGGTCCAGGACTTAACTTTCTTAAAAACAGCATGATATCAGTCAGTGAGTGATGATGGTTTCAGGGTCCAGCGTTAGCTTACGTTGCATCTTTTGCCAGATGGCCTGGGTCGTAGCTTGCCTGTGAATTACCCGACAGGTTAGAAGCTGCTCATCAGGATTGGCCTTTGGGGCACCCCAAAGGAGAAATTTCATGCTGGTTCCACCACCAGCTTGTTCCTAATTCCAGAAAGGGGTCAAACTTAAGAGGAGAAGCTAGCAAAGGCTCTGCTAGTTTTCCTTTTGTAATCTGCCTCCTTCGCTGATCTGGACTACATCCCCCAGCATCCAGAAAGCCAGGTGAAAGCTCTGAAAGACCCCCATATTGTGGAAGGCAGCTTAGATCCTTTTTTTGTCCAGCTGAACTGCTTCCCATTAAAGCATGTTTTATTTTTCTTGTGCTTCTAGCTCAATAAATAAGTGCAGAAGGAGGTAACTTGCAAGAAAAAAAAAATACTCCAGGTGATTAGTGTTTCTTCCCCCCCCCCCTTCTTCCAGGAAATGGAGGAGGGGTTGCAGCCTTCAGAGACCAGCAGGGGGCTGTTGCTCCCTCCCACCGCTTCTGAAGAAGTGGATCACTCAGTTGCTAAGGAATCTGATCTCCCAGAAGAGTGTGAGCCTCTCTGCAAGACGGCAGTGAGGCTGAGAGACCATATTCTCGTCCTTCAGAATCAGCTGGCGGTTAAAGAGTTAAGTTCCTGGGAATGAGCCAACATAGCCCAACTCCCCTTTATTGCAGATTTGGGGGGGGGGAACTGTCCAGCTTTTCTCTCCCCACCCCTCTTTCCACCAGTCAAAAGTGAATACGATGCTGTACAAACGATCTGTCTGGTCCTTCTGCAGGGTGGAAATCCAGCAGCTGAAAGAGAAGTTGAGAGAACTGGAAGGAAACCAGAAAACTAACTGCAGACAGGCTAGAATTGATGTCACACAACCTCCCGATCAGGTAAAAAAAACAAGATCCTCTTCCAACCGTTTAATTTGCGTGGTGAGCTGTGTTGTCTAATATTGACAGATTTGGCTTCTGTCGAAATCCCCAGAAGGTTTGGGCTCTGTCTGGCTGTGAATCTTAATAGTTTCTTGGACAGTTTCCTTCCGAAGACCTTCCTGCAGCCAAGGATTGAGTTTTACATTTCTGCAGTGTCAAAGAGACGAGAAACTTCGATATTCTCCTGGTGGCGAATGAGGTATGGCCTCCTGGCAATTAAGGCAGGGTCAGCGAGAAACGTGGCGTTATGGGAGATCCATGATGGCCAAAGATGTTATTGTCAGGATCTTGGCCGTTGAGATTTCTGGTCCTGCTCAACCTCTTCTCCTTTTGTGAATGGCAAGAGGCCTCTTAAATGCTGCAGCAAAACTCCACAGTCTCTGAACTTAGTCTTCCTATCTGTTTCTCTCCCCTCTTCTTTCTTTCTTAATCCAGTGTCACTCTAGTTCTGTCAGTCATGAAAGAGCAGGTCCACACGTGAGGGTCCAATTTAACTGATTTATTGTAATTCCTGCCTGGGCACAAGAATCTTCTCAGCTCACAGTTGGGATCTGCTAGGCATTAGAGAACGGTCAATGGAATTCAAGGAAGGTTGGACTTAGTTGTTTATGGCTACGTAAGGATTCTAGGCCGATCCCTCTTTTAACTCCATCCCCAGGTTCTGTTACTCCTACAAATCCAGTGTTTCTCAACCTTAGCAACTTTAATCTATGTGGACTTCAGCTCCCAGAATTCCTGACCTGTGCAGTCATCACTTAACGACAATAAATGGAACTGTCAGAACGGCTTTGGCTAAGTGCCACAGTCATGTGGTGTGCTTTACAACCGCATCACTTTCTGATGGAACTCTGGTCCCATTTACTGTCATTAACTGAAGACTATCTGTAGATCCAGTTACTGAACAGCTGCATTTTTGGGTTACACAATGACTTTTTCAAAACACCAATCCTGCTGCATCAATTGTGTCTCTAAGGAAAGTTTACGACTGAGCACAGAAGCGTCCTAGCTTCCTTCATTACGTTCAAATCCAGATTCCTGCTTGTTCCCCTCCTAGGCTTCAGATTCCTCTTCCGGGCTGTGCCCTTTGTCTAGAATTGGAGGTGGTCGCAAAGCAGGAAGGGGAGAGGAGGAAGAAGAGGAAGAGAAGGCAGCAGCCCTGAGACTCATTCAGCCCGCATCCGGGGCTCACGTCACACAAGCATCGCTTGAGGAACGGTAAGTAGGAAACAGATGGCTTTAATGTGGCCTTCATAAGCTGAGTGGTCCAGCAATCCAGACCCAGCTTGTCCTGGAGGCTTAGTTTAGTGAGTCAAAGGAAGAAAGGAGAATACCCCCCCCCCAGGGCCCACTCAAACAATCAGAAATCTTATCATCCTCTAGATCAGGGGTGTCCAACCTTGGCAACTTTAAGACCTGTGGACTTTACCTCCCCTGCTGGCTGGGGAATTCTGCGAGTTGAAGTCCAGAAGTCTTAAAGTTTGCTAAGGTTGGACACCCCTGTCTAGACGCAGTTGGTCTGTGCCCCCTAGATACTGGGATGTGGAATCCAAAACATTTCAGCCAAAAGGCATTCCCCCACCCAACCCCCAGGCTGCGTTGCTCACCGGCTGTTGCAGCTGCACATACACACGTACACACAGCAGCAGCAGCAGCAGACTCAGCTCTGCAGAACGGAGGCCCAGAGCAAATGCCTGGATTTAGATCAGAGGCGGGGAACTTGGGCCCCTTTATGACTTGTGGACTTCAACTCCGAGAATTCTTGAGCCACCAGAATTCTGGCTCAGGAATTCTGGGAGTTGAAGTCCACAAGTCATAAAAGGGCTCAAGTTCCCCGCCTCTGTAGGTGCTGCCTACATTGGCCTCCCAAGCTGGGCCTGAAGGCCCCGCCTCCTTGGTGGAGATTCCTAAGACTCGCCTTTTTCCCAGTGTGAGCGTTCTCCCTGAGCCCAGATTCAAGGATTTCAGTTGTGATGCATAGAGCAGGAAGTGGATTGGCTCTCCTCCTTCTCCACCCCCCATCAGTAATGCATTGCCCCCTCCCTTTCCCTTCTATTCCGTTGTGTGTTTTGCCCACAGAAACTAATCTGAAGGATAGATGGCAGAAGGAGCTTGCTTGACCTGGAGCCCGCAGGCTGGCAAGAAATCTTGCTCCTTTGGAGCTGACTCACCACTTTGGAATCTGAGCTTTTATGGCTCTTGCCCCCCCCCCTACCACTTATCTTTTGCAGCAGGCCTCTCCCCTCCAGCCCTGGGAGGGAGAAAGCCGGAGAAGAGAAAATGGGCTGGTCGATATTCAAATATTCACCTCTGGTCTTCACTTCCGATTCTGGTAATTTCACTCACTTTACATTCCTACATTTTTACACATTTCGCTCCATTTCATAATGGCAGGCTTCATCCCTTTGATCTTGGGTACAAATTGATCTCATTTGAAACCTGGGCACAGAAGGGGGCGGGGTCAGCCCCTCTTGCTTGATTGCTTGGTTTGGGGGGGGGGCAGTGCAGAACCAGATCTTCCCTTTGAAGCTCCCTATTTTAAGCGGTATTTCTCAATGTTGGCAACGTTAAGCTGGGCGGACTTCAACTCCCAGAATCCATAGCTGGCTGGAGAATTCTGGGAGTTGAAGTCCACGCAGCTTAAAGTTGCCAAATAAAAGCTTTAGGAAAGGAAAGGAGGAAGGGCAAATTAGTAGATGGGTGAAGGGCAAGTTAGGGAAAACAGTAGATCCCGGCAGTAGATCTTCCCCTTCACATTTGAACCCCACTGGGTGGCATCTTCCAATCTGGTTTGCAGGCTGGGAAATAGATTCCCCCTCGGAACCAAGTTGGGACCCATCTCTGCAGAGGTCAACTCCAGTAGAGAGACAGGAAATTGGCCTGTGAATTAAGGCAGTAGGCTAGTCAGCTGCTTTCCTCATTGGTCACATGTAATGTTTCCCATCTGAGAACAGGAAACCGGTATAGAGAAGCCAGTGATGATGGTTTAGTGCTGGGGTTGTTGTTGGTAACGTAGAAAGAAAAGCAGGCATGGAAACCACAAGTCTTCAAACTCCTGGTCTAAAAACGGACGTCCTTCCCCCAAAAGCCTTGTGTGTCTCTGCTCCTTTTGATCAGCTCTGCTTCTCCTTTGTTCCCTTCTAGCTACCACCTCCCACGATCAACGGCAAGCTTCCCCCTCAAAGCGTGAGGACCACGGGGCTGAGTCAGACGACTCGGATGAGATCATCACCACCACCACCACCACCAGGTCTTCCTTCCCATGAAGGACACTTCGTCTTCTGGCTCCAGCAGTTCTGGGTGACGTCCTCCGGTGCTGCTCCCGGTTCGAGAACCAAAGGCATCTTGGTTTGCCCCCTCCCACCCACCCCCAAAAGGAGTAAGGGGACCCATAATGTAGCTGTGTCCTCTTGGTGGTTTTCATGAGGGTTACAGAGGCATCCATCCCTTGCGAATGTATTCCCCAGCAGTGTGCAGGTAGACTTCGACGTATGACCTCTGAGCCCCAAGCAAGACAGTTGTTAAGTAATTTTTCCCCATTTTACGACCTTTCTTCCCACCGTTCTTAAGTGAATCTCGCTTCCCCATTGGCTTTGCTTGTGAGAAGGTCGCAATAGGGGATCACACGACCTGGGACCCCGCAACCATCATAAATGTGAATCCATTGCTAAGTGTCCGAATTTTGACCACACGGCCAGGGGATGCTGTGACAGTCGTAAATGTGAAAAAAAAAGTCATAAGTCCCTTTTTTCACTGCCGTGGTAACTTCGAACGGTCACTAAACAAAGAATTGTAAGTCAAGGAACACCTGTGACATTATCAGAAGCCAATCACCCAAACCAGACTTTGAGATATCGTCTCTCTTTTTTTAGCCCGTGTTGAATTCGACTGCCGTTTGCAGCTGCTTCCTCCTCCCTGCGGTTCTTTAAACATCCAGCTTCCATTTTTCCACGTTTCTCCCCCCCCCCCCAAATATTCAGGTCTTCCTCTTCTGCTCCCATTCCTGTGGCGTCAGAGAAACCGGCAGGCTGAAAGAGCCCGTTGTGTGTGTGTGTGTGTCGCTTCTGCTGGCCGAAAAGGCACATCACAAGCTTGTTAAGATTCACATGCCTTTGGAAACAAAGCCAGAGGCCAAGCTTGGTAGGCTATATCCAGCAAGATGATTTCCTGTAAGCAATAATAAACGAAGAAGTTAAGTCATGTCTGGCCATTAGCTTTTTCCACGTAATTTTTTTTTTTAATCAGAAAGAAACAAAAGCACTTTTTCTCTAATCTCTGTCTCCCTCTTGCTGCAGACTGGAGTTAAACATTCTGTTTTCAACATTCGATGCATTTACATACCTCTCATCTTTCCTCCCCCCCCCCCAATGAATGTGGTTCTTTTTATGATACTCTAATCGGCTCAATGAATCTCCGAAGGTTGCTTTGCTGCAGGACTCTGACCCATTAAAGGCGGGGAACAACCCCAGCAAAAATCCGGATCAATATTTATTCTATTTGAATTGGCAGCCTCTCCACTTCCGTTTTGAAGAAGGAGTCTTATTTATTTATTTATGAGACTTATATACCGCTTTAAGTGCAAGCACTCTCTAAGCAGTGTACACCAGTAAGCAATGTATATATATATTTACATTGCCACCAACAATCTGGGTCCTCATTTTACCTACCCCGGAAGGATGGAAGGCTGAGTCAACCTTGAGCCGGTGACATTTGAACCGCTGACCTGCTGAACACAGTCAGCTAAAGTGGCCTGCAGTACTGCACTCTAACTGCTGCGCCACCTCGGCTCTTCAGCAGAGGGCTTCTTGTGGATGGAAGAGGTCCATGGGAGGTGGTCGAAAGAGAAGGAGTTTGATTGATGCTTGCTTGTTGGGCTGTGCGGCGTTTCTGGTGTTTCCAGTGTGTCTCACATTGCAATAAACAAGGACATACATTCAGTTGTGCAGCTACTAAGATTGTTGGACGAGCAGACACAAAAACAGCCAGGGAAGCAATTGAAGTCTGGGCAACGGGCCCCTTTTCAAGTCAACAAGACTGCTGATTCAACACCAGCTTACCAGGTCCTTAGGAGGCGAGGCTTGGCAGCACAACAGCCAAGGACTTGATAGCCAGCCATCAACGCACTCCAATCAGCAACTAAAAAGCCACACACCACAGGCACCATATAAATACCACACACAGACCAGCCCAAAGCACAGAGAGACGTTCCCTGAGGATTGGCTCCAGCGTGAGTCCAAAAGCTCAGAAGGCAAACCTATGGTCCCGGTGACCGACCCAGATTGGCTCCTGCAACATTAGCCTGGGACACGTAGATCTGCCCTCATTTGTGAGCGTTTCTAGTCTTTACAAAAGAGAGAAGATGAATTGATGAAGAGAAAAGAGGACTCAAAGAAGGCAGCCCTTCGGCTCTTGATAATGGTGATTGTCTTAATGGTGATCTGCAGTCAACGGACGTGATCATTGGCGCTTTCCCTGAGCATGGACGTCTCTCCTTCAGAGAAAGCTGCTTGGTTGCCTTCCAGGCAATATCTCTCGCTCTCGCTCTCTCTCTTTCCTCATTCAGCCTAAAGACGTTGGTCTCTCTCCTGACCCCACATGCTTGTCGAATCCAGAACTGGGCCTGCTCTTTATCTTTGGCTGACTGTCCTTCATGCTACACTTCGCAGCCAAGAAGGAGAGCCCCACCAGATGAGTTCCTGCTGAATCCAACCGCGGAAACTTCCCAGCTAGGGATCTCAGAGAGGCAGGTGCTGGAAACCATCCAGAGCAAAGGCAACGGAGGAGGAGGAAGAGGGGTTTCACCCTTTGCTGAGTCCAGCAGATGAATTCCAGCTGCTCTTCCACTCGCATGGTTATCGTCACAACCAAAGGGAACTGTGGAGGGCTTTCTAAACCAGTCAGTTTTCCGGATGAGGCTGTCCATGGTTCATTTGCTAACGACATTGACCCAGCTGGTGTCTTATTAATTTGGAGGAAGGGTGAGCGAGCTGTAATTAACCTCCAAGAAGCCTCTTTTAGCAGAGCCGGGGACTTCATTAGATCACTCAGGCCAAGACAGGAGCAAAATATTTCCCAGACTTTAGTCCTCGGGGGAAGCTACCAGGATGAGTAATTTGATGGCACCAGGTCCTCTTTCTCACAACAGCAGCGAGCAGTAAGGCTTGGTAACAAAGCACTTAACGAACAGGAGGCAAGGAAGAAAGAGCTGCGTTTCCAGCAGGATTGAGCGTTTGTTAATCTGGGGGGGGGGTCTTGAGAGGGACGTCTACGTAAACCCATCATCCAAGAAACTGGTTTGGTTCTAGTTTGGCTTCTGCTGTCCAGAGTGACAGTAATGTGTTACATCACGTTATTTGGCAGAGAACAACATCTGTTGGGAGGTCTGGCTGTGAAATGTGCTTTTGTGGCTTAGGGATGCTTCCAGACAGCTTCTTTAATGACATTAGCCCATTTTCGAAATAATGGACTGGGGCACACAGCAGGAGAAACCACAAAAAGCACACTCGGTTCTCGGCAAGTGCTTTTGAAAAATGCAAGGTCTTTTATTGTCCTGGCTGAGCAAGGTCCGTGAAGACAACCCTGTTGAATTCTTCGACACACAGATGAGAAAAACCAGATTAGCTAGTTGTGTTTCAAGAAAGAGCAATGTTGGATTTCCTTCTAAGTATCCAAAGTTGTAAGCCATTCATAGTCAGGAGTGAGTTGCCCTTTGATGTTTTGAGGACAAGAATGTGGAATTTACATTCTGGATTCCAGATATAAGCTATGGCCGAACTCAGAAGTTCAGTGGACTACAATGCCGTAGACGTGAGTTTGAGAACGATCATATCAAAAGAGGTTGGTGTGGAAAAGAAGAGATGTTGGAGAACGTGATAAAGGTGGGCCTGGTCTTCAGGAAAGAAATGGGTGCCATGGAATCTAGCTGGCATCAGACCTGCAGTCACAACATTGCTTTACACAACAGGGAACGATGAGAAAAAAAATAGAGGTTATTGGTAGAGCAAGGTAAAGACTATTTTGCATCAGACTATTTTGCACAGCTCAAGGTTCAAAACTTCTTTGCATTTTCAGCAAAATGGAGGAGTGTGCCAAAAGCAGAGCTGAACACATCTGGTATGATGGCTTCTTGCTGACTTCCTGTTGTCAAATCCCTAAACTCAGTTAAGGTCAGGGAGTGACCTTTGTCACCAGTGGGAAAAATGGATTTGTTTTTTAATCTAGTAATTTCCTTCCTTCCTTCCTTCCTTCCTTCCTTCCTTCCTTCCTTCCTTCCTTCCTTCCTTCCTTCCTTCCTTCCTTCCTTCCTTTCTCAGTTTATAATGATATAAACAATATAGCGGATGTTCTACTTAAAAACAGATATCATCTTTCAAGCTCTAAAGGGTTCCATCCAGCTTTTAGAGAATGACTTCTAACGCCCAAAGATTTGAAGTTATAAAACGGTCGCCTATGAACCGTCCCGTATGGAAAAATGGAGTCGCTTTCTTCCTTCTGGTGTCCTGCAGATGTGTAGAGATTTAAGGGTCCCAGGATTGCAAATCACCACCACCACCATCCAGAAAAGCTGTGAAGACAAGAATGAAGAGTTTGTACCTTGAGACTCTGCTTAGGGAATCTTCAAGGCATCTGTTGGTCCCCTCTAGCACTACAAGTGTCCGGGTGCCTTTGTCCAGCCAAGGTCAAAGCGAACAAGGTGCACATTTAAAACAAAGCATTTCCTCCTCCTCCTCCTTCCCTAGAAGCCTTTTCCAAGAAGTAAGTTTTCATTTGGCAAATTCTCCCAAATTAAACAGGTTGGCTGCTTCGTCAACAGCCACGGTGCGTCTTCTTAACCCCCCTCCCCCTTTCGCGTTTCCCACGTTGCTTTCTCAAACAAAGGAACAGAAGGCGTGGGTGGAGAAGGGTGTTTAGGCAAAGCAGCATAGGAAGCGCCTCAAAAATTACAGACAGCGGCCCAGGCAAGTGAGCCATAATTGTTAAGGGATTGCTCGCCATCTGCTTCCTTGTAAGGCGCATTTCCTAAGTAGGATCAAATTAATCTCATAGATTAGAAGAACTTCACCTCCCCGGCCAGGATGCTCACTCTGGTTGCAGGGCACAATTTTATTATCCGTAAGGCAAGCTTCCCGCTGGAGGGCAGGAATCGAGAAGGAGTTTTAACGTTGGCCTCTCGTTTTAGGCCGCATGACAAATATTCTACCTGCATTTTCACTCCAGTTTTAGGCTGGGTACTTGCAAACAACCAAGGCCAGGCAAGTGGTCCCTAATTGGCTGTGACCAATTAGTTTTTAATGCCAGATGAAGTGTGGGACATCGGCACCAGGGCAAAGGCTTCTGAAAGGTGGCATCTTGGTTAATCCATGACCATTCTGGAGGCAGAGAGCAGACTCTTCTAGTACTGTTGATGTAACTTAGTTGGGTCATGAAATGTCTGCAAGAAAACAGACAAGCTCAGCACCAAGGACCCACATTCTCCTCCTCCTCCTCCTCGCTGCAAACCCCACTTCCTTCTGGCATTGATGATGTTACCTACCGTAGTTGGGTCATGAAATGTTTTCAAGAAAACAGCCAAGCTCAGAGAGCACCAAGGACCCCATAGTTCAACCCAAACTACAACTATTTTCTTCTATTGGCACAGTCAGCAGTTTGCCTTGGACCTGTTCTGCATTCTTCAGTGATCTGGTCCACCACTGCTTGCCAATCTTAGGGAATGATTACTGTGGAATTCTGGGAGTTTAAAGTCTTCAAATGGCCACGTTTGAGAAACCTGATTGGACCGTCGTGGTTATACAGATCTGTGATGACGGGACTTGTAATCCTCTTTTTACAGCTCCTGTGGATGAGATTTTTAATAGCAAGGCAGTTTAGCTGTGGCTCAGAAGTCAAGTTCTGAAGCAGCTAGGTGGCTTGTGTGTGTGTATGTGCGCGTGCCTGTGTGTATTTCCATCCCTGCCATTGTGATGATGTAATTGAGATGCAGAAGGAAGGGGAGGAGATGCTGGGCTGAAGTAGGAACTTCAAAGCTTAAAACATCTGGAGGCACAAGGCTGATCCCCTGTGAAGGCAGAGGAAATGAGGCATTGGGAAGGGGGGTTGGACAGTGCTACCCTGATAAGGGTGTCTTCTTTTCGCTGCTCAGGAAAGGAGGATAGAGGCAGGCTTACAAAATGTGCTAATCCATAAGAGGCTCGCCACCTCTGCCTTTTTTAGTTTTTGCCCATTTGTGGGAAGGAAGGAGGGAAGGAGGGAATAGGAGGAAGGAAGGAAAGAAAGAAAGGAGGAAAGAAGGAAGGAAATCAAAATCTTTTGCAAGCCATTTATGTTTGCCCAAAGCGAGCACATCAGTGGCCTTTTAAGATTAAGAACTGCCCTTAATCTTCAAACTTGTTGCATAGTAAATGCATTAGGAAAAATGCATCTTTGAACGAATGAACCAGCATCTAAAAGACATCCTCAGTGGCTGCAACTCTTTGAGCTGAGAAAGGAAGTCTGGAAAAGCTTCGTGAGTGACAAAAGGGGTGCAGGGACGAAACGGCACATATTCGGAACAGCTTAAAAAGAGCCCCACAGTTGGTCCATGAGCTGTGTGGGTTAGCTTTTTAAACGGCTGCTTTAATTGCGTTTTAACGATTTGGTGATGGAAAAGATTTGAGGGTGGTCCACATTAAGTCAGCTTCCCAGTGCTGCTTTATTCTCAGGTGAAACCATCCTAAATTTTACACCCATCCTTTCTTAAATACTTCAGTGATCATGGAGCAAAAGGTCTTAGACAATAAAGAAGAGTTGAGCAAACGGTATATAATCTGCAGGATTGGCTTTCAAATTAAAGCTGCTTGGAGGATTCCTGAAAAGTACACGGCGAGTTTTATTTTTCATTGGACGCATTCCTCCCTAATGTAAACCATTTGCACAAATGTTCCCCCCCCCGTTGTCTCCCCATCCATAGGCTAATCTTCGCACGAGGCCCGGCAATACATTCAGGACATTTAAAAAAAAAAAACACAATGGCTACTTATTATCTATCGTGTTCCACACAATCTTGAAGCTAATCGGGACAAACTTCTTCCTCGTCTTAAAGAGGATATATTTGGCTTGCCTTCTGCAAGGGGGGTTTAATTTCATCCAGCCAGGATTGGCGCTAAATTATTCCAATATGAGGGCTGGCCCAGGCCCAGTTTTATGCTGCGCGGATAATATCCAGCAGATCCGGGATCAGCACGTGACGGGTATTTAATTCGAGCCAGGGAATGAGGGGACCGTTTCCAAAATGCATCTAGGCTTTGAGAAACGAGGTTCGGCCTTGGCAGGAGCTTGTATGAAAGGGGGGGGGGGAAAAGCCTCTTTTTGCATGGAGCAAAGCAGCCAACTAGAATTAGGGCCCTAGTATCGGAGCAGAAGGAAGGCAAGTTGTAAAAAATCACTGCAAATGACAAAATTAGGGAGTCATGTTTGTAACAATGGCTCTGCTGTTACACCAAGTGAGCCGACAGGACAGGCTCAGAGTGGGACTTTAATTTGCCTGAAACCAGTCAGTTTTGCTGGCCGTTGATGGTTTTGTCAGAGGACCCCAAGTTCCAAAATTTGGGGGGAAAGTGATGCTTTCCCCCATCATGGCTGGCTAGCAATGCTGGCTGGGGAATTCTGGAAGTCCACCTGTTTTAAAGCTGCCAAGTTTCAGAAACACCGATAAAAGCGAAAGCATTGTCCTGCTCTGAGTTGTTGAAAGCTAGCTGGTTTTGACACTGCCCATCAAATCATTGAGAAAGGACCTTAAGAGACCATCTCATTGGACCTCCTGTCCAAGTCCAGTAAGGGGAAGGAGGAGGAGAGGAAGAAGACGGAAGAAGGAGGAGGAGGAGGAGGAGGAAAGGAAAGAAGAAGAAGAAGAAGAAGAAGAAGAAGAAGAAGAAGAAGAAGAAGAAGAAGAAGAAGAAGAAGAAGAAGAAGAAGAAGAAGAAGAAGAAGAAGAAGAAGAAGAAGAATAGGAGGAGGAGGAGGAGACTTTAAAAGACCATCTCATCCATCCTCCTACCCAGGTCCAGCAGCTGGCACAGAGCAGCTGCCTTCTGGGGAAGCATCAGTGGGCCCTATTGACCCATCAGACATAACAGGGAGAGGGAGGAGAAGAAGGGACCTTAAGAGAGCATCTCCTCCGTCCTCCTGCCCAGGTTCAGCAGGGCATTCGCTGACCCGCGGGCCGTTCTCGCCCTGCCAAGAGAGGACGAAAGCCGCCGCGGGGGCCGAGAAGAGCAGCCCCCCCCCAAAGGCGTTCTTTCCTAGCCATCCTCCCCCCCCCACTAACTCCGCCCACAGCCCCAGCGGGAAGGCGAGGAAGCCCGCTCGGAGGGGGGGGGGAGAAGCGCCGGGGCCCGGAGCTTCCTCCCTCCCTGCCTGCCTGGATCGGCTGGGCTCCTCCTCCTCCTCCTCCCGCCGCTGCTTCTCGGGCGGCGCCAGGCGGCGGGGGCGGCGCGTCGGCCGAGGCGGAGCCGGCGAGGCTCCGGGCGAACAAAGAGCGCCGGCCGGCCGGGGCGGAGGGGCGCGCGGGCCATGCGGGGCGGCGCCCAGGAGCAGGAGCAGGAGCAGCGGCGGGGCGGCCGGAGCGCGGCCGGGCGCATGGCCGGAGGAGGAGGAGGAAGCGGCGGCGGGCGGGCGTGAAGCGGCGCGGCCAGCCGGGCTTGCACCGGGCGCCCCTCTGCCCGGCCGGGCCGGGATGGCGGCGGCGGGGGTGAGCTACTCGCCGCCCTGGTGGGTCAGCCTGCTGCACCGCCTGCCGCACTTCAGCCTGAGCTGGGAGGCCGCCCCCGACGAGTTCCGGCCCGAGGACCCCCAGTACCAGCAGGTCAGCCCGGCGGCGGGTCGCGGCTCCCCTCGGCCGGCCCTGCCACCCATCCTCCGCAGCCGCGCGGGAGACTCATCCTCCGCAGCCAGTCAGCTCAGCCGGGAGCCTTTCGGCTCCCCCCCTCTCTTCTTCTCCCCCCCCCCGCTTGGCCCGTGGCCGAGGACTATGGGGCCGGTTGCGTGGGCGGCTGGGAGGCGCGCGGGGAGGGAGGGGGGCTTCCTGGGGGGAGGGTTTCCTTCTTTCGGGGTGAAGCCTTCGCCGTCTGGCGTTGTTCGAGCTGCCTGGCGTTACGTGCGGCGCCCCGTTTCTCCCTTCCTCCCCCCCTTTTCCTTTCCCTCCCCCAAACTTTTCTCCCGCCCCCCGCGGATCTTTCTAAAGCTTCTTTTCGGGGGGGGGAGGAGGGAGGATTCAACGTCCTTCCCTCCCCCGCAGGAACCCTCCCCAGCATTTCCTCATCTGCGGCTTTCCCTTTCATCTCTGCCCCCCCCCCCGCAAGTGCTGCTGCAACCTCGATTCCTGGCTAGTCTTTCCCTAAGAAGAAGGCGGGGGGAGGGTATTGGTGAAACTGGAGGGGCTTCTAAATTCTGAAAGCCCCCCATCCTCCCCCCCTTCCAGAAATAGCGGCAGATGACCCATCCCGAAAGCCAGGGTTGGTTTGTTGCATCCTGGTTTTTCCTTCGTTTGCCTCCCTCCCCCAGCTCCAAGGTTGAATTGGATCATCGCCCGTCCCTGGGGGTGAATCTCCCCCTCTTGGTTCCGTTCCCGAAAAGAGCCTTCTTCCTGTAGCATTCCCAAGACTCCCAGGTCTTAAAGAGGAAGGTCGGGGGTTTCCTGGTCTGGGGAGGGGGGGGGGAGAGTTTCTGAGACCTGCCATTGTTAGTCTGCTTGGAGGGAAGCTAAGATTCTGTTGTAATTCTCTAGATGGATAGGAAGGAAGGAAAGAAGGAAGGAAGGAAACATAGATAGAAAGAGGAAGGGAGGGAAGGAGAGAGAACTAGAAAGAAGAAAGGGAAAGGGAGAAAGAGAAGGAAGGAAATATAGACAGGAAGGGGAGAGAAGGAAGAGAGGAAAAGAGAAAGAAGGAAATAGAGATAGAAAGAGGAAGGAAGGAAGGAAATAGAGAGATAAACATGGAGGGAGGGAGGAGAAACAGATCCTGCTTGGTGATCCTTCCTCTTCTAGGCCTTCATTTCTGCCCCCCCCTCCCAAATCCCTTGCGCTCTTTGGCTGCGTCCCTAGCAAATCTGCAGCAAGTGGCCGGTGGGACACGTATGTGCACTGAGCTGGGGGTGCAAATGACGTCATGATGGACGGGGTGGGGGCGCCTGACGTCTGAGGCCGGCAGGCAAAATCCGCCAAGGGGCATCATCACCATCATCATCATCTCTGCATACCTGCCCTCCTTTCCCTCAACCCCCTCTCCCATCCTTCCCCCAGCCAGGCTTTTTTCCAAAATGGAGAAGCTGCTGGGGGCCTTCAGTTCTGCCTGACCTCCGAAGCCAGCCGGGTCTCTGATGGGGTTGCAAAGGGATCCTGCCTGAATTTGCTGCCTGCCTGCCTGCTTAAAAATGGCCGGGAGGATAACAACGGAGGTTTAAAGGCAGGATAGGCTAGAATTGGGCTCCCTCTGGGCTTTCTTTGGGTTTTGCGTCTTCAATTATTTCCTGATGATGAATCGTTTTTGTTTTATTTATTCAAGTCCCCTGTCCTGAATATCCCCGTTTCTCTTTCATGCTTCCTCTTTTCTCATGCCTACGTCAGTATGGAGGTATAGAGATCACCCTGGAAATGCTCCAAAGGGTAGGAAGCTGAGGTGTCCTAGGATGTTTGTCTTCCTCCCCCTCCCCTTTTTTTGGGGGGGGGGGAAATAAAACTCCTTTCTACAGGTACCACTTCTGCCCTGTAGTGTCTTATTTCACCAAGTGGTCGGCCTCCGGATGAAGGGGATTGGCTTAAAGCTGCTGAGGTTGTTTTTAAAAATTCCCTTTCTAGGTTTCCCTCCCTAATTAAGGTTTGTCTGTTTTAACAGCTTTGGTAAACATAACTGTAGAGCCTTTGAAGGACTTGTAAAGCATCTGTAAATCATGAAGGTTAGAGTTATTGCTGGTGTGAAGGGCTACTAAATAAATTACATCATCCTGTTCCTCCTGCAGCCCAAGTCCCTTCCTCCTCTGACTGCAAATGCAAACTCTGATTTCTAATCACTTTTTTCCTTCCTTCCTTCCTTCCTTCCTTCCTTCCTTCCTTCCTTCCTTCCTTCCTTCCTCTCTCCAGCTCTCCCTCCTGCCCTCCCTCTCATTCTTTTTTCCTCCCTCCCTCCTTATTCCTTCCTTCCTTCCCGCCCTCCCTCTTGTATTCAGTAATGGCATATTAGTCCTTGACCTATGACCACAAACCCCTTTGGAGTAACTGCATGCATGCCTGTTGCTATTTTGTATTCGGGTCTCTTTCTTCCAATTTTGTGTCCGGCCGCGCATTGAGCATGAGACAATAGCAAAACCCTTAAGCAAAGAGGTCACCGAGAATGCAAGCAAAACCACTCTGAATGGGAGAGTTAATAATAACCACTTTCTCTTTTATTAACTCATCCTTGTGACCACACACTGAAGAGGTTGAAGTACAGATGGGCTGTCTATATGTGTCAACACAGGAGATCTTTTATTTTTAGGATAGCAATGCAGAAGAATATTTGCAGCTCAGGGTTGAAATGAGGTGTCTGAGTTTGGTGGCTTCCTTGCAGATGTTTCATGACCCAACTAGGTAATACCATCAGTGCTAGAAGGGAGTGTGGTTTGCAGGGAGGAGGAGGACTACGTGGTCCTTGGTGGTTTCTGAGCTTGGTTGTTTTCTTCCAGACGTTACAAGACCCACCTAGGTCGGGGGTCCTCAACCTTGGCAACGTTAAGAGTTGTGAACTTCAACTTCCAGAATTCTCCCCTGGCCTAGGTAACATCATCAGTGCTAGAAGAGAGAAGAATTTGCTCTCTGCTTATATACAAGCCCGTTCTAGCATTGATGATGTTACTTAATTGGGTCACGCAACGTCTGCAAGAAAACAACCAAGCTCAGAGAGCACCAATCTCTCTTTAGGATAAGCTACCATACTCCAGAGTTGGACATGCTGTTAGGACTACTTTGTAGAAATGTCAGGTGCAAATTAAACAAACCAGGTCACTCTTTTGCAAAAGCCCAGGATAGCCTGTTTTTGTCCTGAAATCTTTGCTTCTCTCTTGAGTTTCTTTTTTTTAACGAGTTCCGGGCATGGAAACGTCAGCACAAAAATGCTCCCCCAAACTCTGGCTTTCCCCTTTAAGTTGAGAAGACACCAAGAACTGAACTGCAGAATTATTATTCTTTATTTCTTGGCAGGGCTTGTCTATTCCTGCTTCTGAAAATTTCATTGGTGATCTTGCCTGCCAAGTTTGCCGGTCCCTCCAAAGTTGAAATTAGATCTGGAGGGAGAGACCTGCTCCCAGCTGTATCTGTTTTCATCATTGTGGTGGATTGCGTGGAAATTCTCTAGATTATAAGTTTGACTTATTTTCAGATCTATTTCATCACCGGCCCTTGGCTGCAAACAATCCTGGGAATTGCAGTTGAGTGCCAGGGATTTAAGCCATCTTTTCAGCACCCTTAACAGGGACTTAATGACTTTAAACTGCTCCAGGATAAGCAGTATTGGATCATTAAGAGAAAGCATTTATGAACCTGGATATTAAAAAAAAACCTACAAAAGTTTTTTTTTAAAGTTTATGTGTCTTAAAACCAGCAGAAAACCTTGATCTTGCTGTCGTAGGATGTTGAAGTGGCTTTTAGGCTGAATTACGTTTTGCAATTTGATATTCCAAAGACTTCCACTTCTTTCTCTGCTCTTTTCCAACCTTCCTCCCCCTCCTAAGAGGATGGAGGGTTCAAACTTTCCTATGTTTTTCAAAACTCTACTTTCCAGGGAGGTCGTACCAGTCTGCTTACCGGCAACAGTAGGAATGTGGTGGCAGCTGATAAGAAAAGGCTCCACCGTTTTCGGGAAACGTGAACAAAGCACGGTGGGGTGCATCATCTGGAATTCCTCTTGCAACATTTTTTTTTACTTTAATATTATATATATAGGAGATTGACTTGGGCTCGTGTTTGATTTGGTGTTTGCAAAAACGCCAAGCTCAGACCCCAGAAGGAGGTAAAGGGGGCAATGGGACTTCATCAGGAATTGGTGCAAGATCTGCTGCAGGTGGGACTTTTCCAGTCGAGGTCCACTCTGTAGGACACTCTCCCCAAACCTGTGTCTCCCTGGATGGATAGGACTTCAGTTCTCAACCCCATTCATTGCTCTGATAAATTTGCAGCTCTGACATGCACACAAGAGTTTGTGTAAGGCTTGTGTTTGCTTCCTTTAGCCTAGCTTGGGCGTGTCTTCATAATTCCAAGTCAACAAACAGCTAGTGCAATGTACATTTGTCAGGTTTCTGTGAACTTTGTATTGTGTGCACTTCTACTTACAATACAGTGTGTTTGTGTGTGCGTCCGTGTGTCTGTCTATCTCCTTTTCACATGACCTTTTTCAGATGGGTCACCTTGGCGGGAACAATCTCTCAAAGCTCCTTTTTCAGTATTTTGATGAGTGTTGCTATCTTCATCTCTTGACCTCTCACAAAAATGTTAGGTGGTAGATAAAGGCAAAACTTGGTCTTGTGTTAGAAGGACCCATAGAACTTGTGTTAGAAGGACCCATGAAATCTGCAATACGAGCCATCTTCCAACTGGTTATTCTTGATTTCTTGGTAGCTCCAGTTGCTTCTTACTAGTTTGGAAAGAGAAGAAGCAGCAATTGCAAAAGGGGATAGAAGTCAGGTAGGAATATTTGTGCCCAAGGACCATCTCCTGCAGACCCATATCTGGCTCTTGAGTAGCTCTTTGGATTCAGACTTTAGAGCAGAGATATTTTTAGGGCAAATAATACCAATTATTGTGTCATGGAGCTGAAGGCAAAGGGCCGCAAGAGTTGTGAGTCTCTAAAATTCCAACGAAGGACTAGTAATTACATACTAGAGTCAATTGTTGCTAGTAATAATCGGCGTTATTCTTTCTAATAGATTCTGGCCTTTATTTCTATAGCAATTTAGGAGGCCTGAACAAAATATGATGCAATCTCATTTGTCTGTTTTCGGTTCCCTATGAGATGCAGGTGAACAAATGCGTATTTCGAGAGAAAGGGAAACAAATTCCGACGTACTCTGGTTACCCTTCATATTGAATTGTTTTTGTTCTGAATAATACGGACAGGAAAGCGATATCAGGAAGCTGAAATTTTCCAAGCATCTGTTTTTACTGTTTCTCTCCTTTGAATCAGGGAAAAAATTACACATTTAAAAAAAAATTAAAAATAGTTTTCCAGAAACCAAATCCCATTTTTATTACTGCCGATAACGTCTGCTGGTTTTTGCACCCTTCTCGAGTGGAAAGTTATGAAAGAAATTTCTGGAAAGTTCCATTTTTTTTAGCTGAGCATTCGTACATTCAGGTTGCTGTGTTTTGCCCCATTTTACAACCGTCCTCGCCACATTTGTTAAGAAAATCACTGCCGGGGTTCAATTAGTCCCCTGGTTGTTAAATAAATCTTGTCTTCTGATTGACTCAGCTTGTCAGAAGGTTGCAAAAGCGGATCACGTAACCTGGAGACACACTGCAACCATCTTAAGTACGAGTCAGTTGCCAAGCTTCTGAATGTTGATCATTTGAGGATGCTGCAATGGTTGCAAGTGTGAAAACCGTCACTAAATGAACAGCTGTGATTTCAGGGCAACTTGCATCGTGTTGCCAATGAGCTGCAATTTTGCTTCTTGCACCTCTGTTAAAAAAGACCCTTGGATTCACAGCCCGTTGTGTAAATTGGAAAAAAGGGAGGAGGGGGGGTACCCTGGTTTTCCCAGTGTGTCTCCCCATCAATTTATTTGGGCTTCCAACTGATCCACATCTGGCAGGACAGAGGTGGCCATCTGCGATGCAGATGGAGCCCAGTCATGCAGTCTTCCTGAAGGCTTCCAAGTTTATTTTTAAGCTGCCTAATCATCTGAGGAAAAAGTAAATATTGTGCAGAGCCTTGAACACTGATGAATCACATGATAATAAAGTCCTCCAGGCGCAGCTTGGATGACAAAAAAAACCCCACACTTTAAAAAAAAAACAACGAAATAGCCACCAGAAGAATCCTGGAGTCTTCTATAACTTAAAGATAACTTGGTGAAGCAGCCTTGTGCCTTTAGCTGAGAATTCCTGTGGCATGTGAAGTTGCAGACGAACAAAAGAGGAACAAGGCTTGTGCGCAATTGTGGGACGTCTTTGGAAGGACACCCGATGAATGAAAAGCTATTCACCAGATTTTTGCTGTCACAGTGGAATTCATGGTGAATGGGGGGCAAAAAAAAAAAAAAGAGAAGAAATGTAGACTGTTTCATTTAGCTGATAGGAAAAATGGAACAAGGGGCCTTTTTGAGGCTTTAATAAATGGATTTGTGCGGAATATGAAAACCAGCTTCTGAACCATTTCCATATTCAGGGTTTTTTCTTCTCTTTATTTCTGTTCTACGTCACACTTATATTTTTGTTACCTGTTTCTCTTCTCCCGCGCTTCTTGTTTTAAGACCCTTTTTGCCATGGTCCTTAAGCATGTACAGTTGTTAAATGAATCACAAGGCTGTTAAACGAACTGGTCTCCCTCGACTTTGCTTGTCAGAAGCTTGGCTGGGATGCAAAACCATCGTAAATACAGGTCGGTTGCCAAATGCCCAAATTTTAATCACATGATTCTGGAGTGACGTTTGTAAGTCACTTTTTTCAGTGCTGTTGTAACTTCAAACGGTCGCTAAACAAGTGTTGATGAGTCGAGGGTTACCTGTATGTTGCATTCTTTCCATTTTGGTTTTGGTGAGCCCTTTTTTGAAAAAGCAACAAGGACACTTTTCATCCAAACCTGTACGTCATCTATGATAATGTGGAATAATACGAAAAACCACAAGGGTTTTCCACCCTGAAGTTGAAACACAGGAAGCATTCCTCATGGTTTCGTCGGGGACATGTTGAAAAATGCACTTTGGGGGGAGGTATATCAATTTTTTTTAATTATGTCAGAATATAAAATGCAAAAGAAAATCAAAAGCAATGGAAAGCTAGGGGAAGGAAAAAGGGAAAAGGAGAAAATATGGGGTGGAAAAAGATAAAGAAAAAAAAGGCATTGGTTTCCAACTCTCTTTGGCACGGTAAAAGATAATAATATTACAACTTCAACTTTTTACTTGTATACAATAGAATACACTAGCCATTTCTTTAACAACAAACCTATCTAATCAACAAAAACAAAGTCAAAATTTTGTTTTTCTTTTTCCCCATAACAAAAGCACCAAGTCTGGAATTGATTTCCACATAGAAACAAACTTACATATATTATTTTGTTTGGATAAAGGAATTGATCTGCTTTTCTTTGCTGTGGGAAATAATATATCTTTCTGTTTGCTCACAAATCTTTATAGACTGTCACAACTGATATTAATAAAATTCACTACATTCTTTCGGATTGTTTCTGATCTCTAAAGAGGAAAAAAATAACTTTTTGTAAATTTTAAATGTTAAAACTTTTCTTTAAAAACATTTCTAAAATCAATAAGTTCTATGATCTAAACTGTGACAGGAAAGGAGAAGTTCTCATTTGTTTTTTGGGTTTTGTTTTGTTATTAAAGTCACGTGAAAATGGCTTCTTTAAAGCCCTTTGCAAGCAAGCCAATGCTTGCATTACCTTAGCAACGGCGTCATCTTGGAATAAATTCTATAGATGTTCTTGTTTCTTTATTGAGAACCCGACAATGCCTCAACGCATTTTCCAGAGTGGGAAGCTTGAGTGGCATGGAATAAATCTGAATTTCTGCTAACTTGACAGTTGCAGCCCGAGATGACACATCACGGGTGTGATAACCAGACTCCCGCTCATAAAAAAAAAAAAAAAACCCAGCAGCTGAAGTGTAATTGTGTTTGCATAAAAATTTGCGCAAGGCTGTTTGAAGCAAGCGAAAGTTTTTGCATTTTAAGTCCTGGCGCTGGATCCTAGGAAGGAAGATGCAATGGCTACAGGGAGAGTGGCTGGATTGAAATAATTTCCTCTGAAATTACAGTTGCATATGATCAGAGATAATACTATGTCATTTTAAAGGTTTCCCTTGGTGTTGCTTTCCCCCCCCCTCTTTCTCTCCCCCCCCCAGGCTATAAATTCAAGCCTGAGGAATCATTTGATCAGATTATCACCATTCAGCCCCAGCAGTTAGCACAATTAGTTACAACACATTGAAAATGTGACCTATGACTGTTTGTCACACTTAAAACCGTTGCAGCATCCTCACGGTCACGTGATCCACGCTTGGCAACTGACTCATATTTATGACGGTCGTGGCGTCCCGGGGTCAAGAGATCCTCTTTTTTTGCGACCTTCTGACAAGCAAAGTCGATGGGGAAGCCAGCTTCACTTCACAGCCACGTCACTAACTGAACCACGGCAGTGTTTCGCTTAACAACGGTGGCAAGAAAAGGTCGCCGAATGGGGCAAAACTCACATGGACCACGTCACGCTTAGCAACACGTTTGGGGCTCCGTGGGGGCCTGTCCTGTAAGCAGAATGGGAGCCCAAATGGACTCCAGCCTCACCTTTGGGTTTCAGAGACAGGACTCTCGTTCGAGAGATGCCACGCCGGCACGAAAGAACAGCGCTCCGCACAACAGCTTGTTTCTTTGCACCTGCACCGACTTGTGAATGATTTGTGTAGTGCTAAAAAAAAAAAAAAGTATTTTGAGACACACGAGTTGCGTTTCTAAAAATATTTGCTGGAGTCAGGTCCTTCGGTATGCCTGTCTTGCGAAGGGAAGCTTTTATTGATCCATTGGGGATGGATGTTGCCAGCAGGAGGTGGACCACGGGACACGTGCGCCTCTATTTGGAATTGACTAATGATAGAACAGATAATACAGTGTTTCTCAACCTTGACAATGCTGGCTGTGGAATTCTGGGAGTTGAAGTCCACATGCCTTAAAATTGTCAAGGTTGAGAAACACTGAGATAATACAATTTACTTTTGGTGCCCAACTCCATCAGCTACTTCAGTCCCCCAAGAATCAATCCCTCTAATTAACGGAGCATTTTCACTCTTAATTTTCTGGCTCTTTTCCTCTTGGGGCGTTTGATATTCAAGCAGGTTGCAAATCCTGCAGAATCTTTTCTCCATGTGTGTCAGCAAGGGTAGTCCGTCATCCACACAACCCTTAATTGTCTTGGCCAACTCAAAGAAAGGCCACCCCATCTTGCCTGGGTCCAGAGCCGAGTGAAAGTAATGGAGGTCCAAATTTCTGGTTCTTGTTTGAGGCATCACTTTTGTGATGCTTTTGGCTGCTGCTTTTTTCTGTTCTCATTCTTCCCTGTGGTCTGAGTTGAAAAATCCTCAAAACTGCTTCTTTCATTGGGTTTTTGGATCTACTCCAGGAGATTAGCTCACCTCTCCGTGTTTATAAAATACCTGCAAATCTTTAGAGGCAGCATCTCCTGCTGGGAAAATCTTTCAGGTCCATCGATTTGGTACAGCACTTAGGACCAGGAAGAAAGGAAAGAAGGAAAAGAGGAATGAGGGAAGGAAAGAAGGAAAGAAAGAAAGAAAGAAAGAAAGAAAGAAAGAAAGAAAGAAAGAGAAAAAAAAGAGGGAGGGAGAGAAGGAAGGAAGGAAGGACGGAAGGAAAAAAAGCCTCTGTGATAAAATCTTTTCAGCAAGTGTGTTAACTTGAGAAGCTGCCAGAAGCTAAGCTTCATTTAATCATGGCTTTGTCTTTGGGGAGATGCCTGTACAAATGTCATTCAGAGTGTGGCAGATATTTTTCTAAATTATTGTTCTGTGGAGAAGCAATCAGCCCATTACTGAGGTAATAGAAAAGGGGATTAATCCTGCAGAAACAGATAATAATTTTCAGAGCAGGTTCTTGCTCAACAAGGTGCTTCTGTATTTACTTACTTATTTACAGGATTTGTATGTCACCCAGTTATGACTTCTGGGTGGCTCACAATAATAATAATAATAATGATAATAATAATAATATCAGCCCAGAAACACGAAACATAAAAACTAGCAAAACAGAATGGATACTATCATATTGGCATAAAAAGTATACATCAACACAGAATCGATATAAAAGTAAGCAGTTCCTGAGCACAATAGATAGCAGCAGATTGTCCAGCCACCTGGACTCTAAAATCTAGCTCGAATGATGCCAGGAAAGGAATTGTCTGCTATTTTTCATTTTTATATTAATTTTTGAACAAGGTTGTGGTTGAGTTGCCAACAATTGATGGGAGATGTTATTTCTGGTGCTTTCTCTTTAGGGAAAAACTCTTAATATATTTGACTCTTATCTTCTGCCTAGATGCTTTGGGCAATGGATTTGTCCCTTGTGATGGTATGAGAGAGGCTGGTCCAGAGCTGGTTAGTCAGGAAGTCTAGGTGAAACCCAGTGGATCATCCTGAGAAGATCTCTAGGGATGAATTGCCCACCGTTGAGTAGAAGGTGTAAATTCTTAGAGAGTTTATACTGCATTGTAAAAAAAAAAAAAAGTTGTCTATTCATTGGTCTCTCCCTCTCTTTTTTCTCTCTTCTCTCTTTTTCTCTCTCTTCTTCCTCTCTTTCTTTCTCTCTCTCTCATTCTAGTTCTTAGAGTAATGATTATTTGCATGGGAAAATAATCCAGTCTCTCTCTCTTTTCCTCTGTACAGAAAAAGTCACCCAATAATAACCCAGCCTAAACATTTTATAGATTAAGAGACTATCTGTTCTTGCCCCGGGGCTAACCATTTTCAGAGATGTATCACTTTTGTCGAAGTCTTAGAACCGAGGAGTTAATAATCTGAATTTTGCTGTCAAGTTTGATTTTGCTGCTTGCTTTGTAGGTCTACAACATACACACTCACCCACCATCTAAGGAATATATATAAATAGGGACTGGGGTACCTATAGGTAGTAGGGTTTTAAAAAAGGAAAGTCAGAAGTGTGCAGTAGAAAGAGGGCCCCTTTTATACAGATGCTACAGATGTGATCCCTGTAAAAAAAGTCAAAATTTTGATTACACGTTTGACTTCTTTGACAGATTTTAACAGAATAACAGAGTTGGAAGGGACCTTGGAGGTCTTCTAGTCCAACCCCCTACTCAAGCAGGAAAGCCTATAGCATCTCAGACAAATGGCTGTCCAGTCTCTTCTTAAAAACCTCCAATATTGGAGCATCCATAACTTCTGGAGGCAAGCAGTTCCACTGATTAATTGTTCTCACTGTCAAGAAATTCCTCCTTAGTTCTAAGTTGCTTCTCTCCTTGATGAGTTTCCATCTGTTGCTTCTTGTTCTGCCTTCAGGTGCTCTAGGAAATAGGTTGACCCCCCCCCTCTTCTTTGTGGCAGCCCCTCAAATATTGGAGCACTGCTATCATGTCCCCCCTCGTCCTTCTCTTCATTAAATTAGACATACCCAATTGCAGCAACCGTTCTTCGTATATTTTAGCCTCCAGCCCCCTGATCATCTTGTTGCTCTTCTCGTCTTGACCCTCTCCCCTTCCCATGGATGACCCTGAATAGGAATACACATGTAGCCTAAAGTAATCTTCTCTTGAACATTAAGGGGAAGAGTTTGAGCATTGTTAACTGTTTTAATGAGATTATAGGTAGATACAGATTTCCAACATTATCAGCAAGGTCTTCCCTAGTCATTCATTGTTCAGAATTGCTATCTGTCATTGTCCAACTTGCATTGTGTAAGCTCCTATTGCTTAACTCGATTTGTTGTTAACTCTTCAGGCCTTGTTGCTGTTGGGAGCAGTCTCTTTGATGTGCCTCGCTCTGGATCTCCTGTTCCTCCTCTTTTACTCCTTCTGGCTGTGTTGTCACCATCGGAAGAATGAAGAACAACTGAATGCAGATTGTTGCTGTACGGCGTGGTGTGTCATCATTGCAACTCTAGTGTGCAGGTAAGTCTGACCCCATCTGAAGAACGATGGGCTGGAGACTTAACCAAGATGCAGTTGGGTTTCCTACAAGGAGCAGGACCCAGACCAAGCCAAGTAACGCATCTGTTTGGATCTGAGGAATTCCAGAATGGCGGCTTGCTTCATTTATGTAACAAACTCTAGGATTTCTCAAATTAATTCAGGATAGAGCTGGAAGGGACCTTGGAGGTCTTCTAGTCCAACCCCTTACTCAAGGAGACCATATACCATTCCAGACAAGTGGCTGTCCAGTCTCTTCTTAAAAACCGCCAATGATGGAGCATCAATAACCTCTGAAGGCAAGCAGTTTCACTGGTTAATTGTCTTCGCTGCCAGGAAGTTTCTCGTTAGTTCTAGGTTGCTTCTCTCCTTGATTAGTTTCCATCCGTTGCTTCTTGTCCTGCCTTCTGGTGCTTTGGAGAATAAGTTGAACCCCCTCTTCTTTGTGGCAGCCCCTCAAATACTGGAATACTGCAATCATGTTCTATCAAATTCTCCCTCTGATATTTGTAGTTCTGCCAAGGAGGTCTTAATTATCTCCACTGATTATCATTGGATAGATTTACAAAGCGTTGTGCAACGCTTCAAATTCAGTTCCAAAACTGGACTTCAAAACTGTGCAGGAGCATTAACGTGGCCGCTTCCTGCAGTGCTTTGAATGCAGCTGTGTCTTTTTCCAACTTCACAAGGCTTCCCTCCCCATTTGAACCTAAAGCCTCACACATCAAGGCTGTTCTGTGCTCAGTTGGCGCTTTCAAAGGCCAGACAAGTTTCATGAGGACGCCTTGTTGCTCTCTGGGCTTGGCTATTTTCTTGGAGACATTTCATTCCCAACGAAACATCTGCAAAAAAAAAAAAAAAAAACCTAGTTACTCTCCTAACTGGCACTGATGATGTTACCTGGTTGGGTAATGAAACATCTGCAAGAAAACAACCAAGCTCGGAGAGCGCTAGAACCCCCTTCATTTCAGCCCAGAGCTGCAAATATTCTCCATTATTGCTACAAGTTTCCATCAACTTCCTTAACTGCCCTGCTGAGGAGGGAATTGTTCAGGAGAAGAAGGAAACCACTTGCCATTTGTGATGTGTTCAGCATGTCCTTGACAGATTTTGCAACCTGCACACTCTTTTTCAGCTCTCCGGAAACAGGAGGGGAAGGTGGAACTTTAAGAGGGCAGGAAGTAGACGCCACGAGATGGGGACGTGGGGTTGATTCAAATTGTAGACTTCTCTCTGTGTCGTTGGGGCGCCAGCATATTGGATGGGAAAGGAGAGGTTTTACATCTCGCCTCCAAATAGCACCTTCTCCTAGCGTTGGAGAATAAGGCAGTAATTAAATGTGAGAATTAGCTCAGTCCTCAAGAGTAACTTTAAGGTGTGGGCTGCGCTCGGAGGACTCAACGTGTGAAACGCCTCTTAATTAAAGACACATTATTATTATTATTGTTATTATTATTGAGCATCACTGAGGAAAGAAGGGGCTTCCCTAATCCTCAATACTCTGCCTGGCCATTCCTCTCCACAACCCCCCCCCCTTTCTTTGTTACCCCAGCCCCCCCTTTGCTACTTGGAGACTCAGTATAGTCCAGAACTGTCTCTGAGGCGGATATTTATAGCTTGTGGGTATATAAGGAATTAATCATCAGGACCATATTTTTGTCGCAGCTCTTCCAAGTCAGATAGCGGGAAGCAGAAGGAGAGGATGTGGTTTTTAACTCTTCCAGGCCTGGAGAAGAGAATATGTAATGCTCTGTTGCCAGGCGTTTCCTCCTCTTTCTTCATGGGGGGTGTGCCAAGGATGGGCAATAAAGATGGCCCTTGACTTAACAACAACACAGTCATTAAGCCTATCACACAGTCGTAAGTCTGAAGCCAGCTGATTCAGTGGGCATCTGTCGGAGTAGATGGAGATTATCTCCTTGTGGTCTTCTGTCTCTCTGCAGTGCTGGCATAGCAGTGGGCTTCTACGGGAACGGGGAGACCAGTGATGGCATCCACCGGGTGACATATTCCCTACGACATGCCAACCGCACAGTGGCCAGTGTCCAAGACCGGGTGAGTGTTGTCCCCAAGGATGGGGGACAGGTCCAGAAGTGATCAACTGTGGTCCTCAAAGTCTCATTGACTTGTGGGTTCTCTCCTTGATTAGTTTCCATCCATTGCACAATTCCATCCATTGAACAAGCTGAGGAAACACATTGAATATTGCTGCCTTAAGGCGCCCTCTCTTGAAGCCAGCTTCAACTTACTTGTTGTCCTTCAAAGAATGCTAACTGAACACCGATCTATCTGCATCTCCAGGTTTATGACACCGCCATTGCGCTAAACAAAACCGCAGAGCCCAATTTAGGAGACCTGGAGATAATATTCAGTAAGCAGACGCAGTATCTGCACGTGGTTCAAAAGCTCCAGGGACTTTTGGATGACCTGGTAAGACAAACCACAGAGATTCCTTTCTGGAAGAACCACCAGGTTTCATTAGAAGACTTGGCCATTCGTATTGACCTGTACGACTGGTACAGGTGAGTAGGATGTAACCCTGCTTTCATTTCATCTCAATCTGGGGGGAGGGGTTGTCCACGAAGATGGTGGACAAAGGAGGATGTCATTGCACTGAGGGAGTCAACTTTGGTCTAGCTATAGTTTGATGAGGATGCCATTGAATGTATGACCTATGTGGACATATGACCTCTGAGGGAATGTGTGACCCATAAAAAGTGTGGCTTCTTATGTAACCTACAGGCCAAGGTGATTTGTTTTCTTTTCCCTACGGATGGAAATGTTTGGGAACATTAGTCAGAAATAATAATTAAGATCTGAATTGCCTTGAAAATGATGCTAAAAAGATGGTTCAGAAACAATCAAGTCTTTGCACCGTTGACTTCTCAGAACCCAAAGATACTTATACAGACTCCTGGAATCAACGGTCCTATGACTTCTCCAATCCTTGCCTATGATTTTTATACATACATTTTTATGTCTTAACCACCTATATATTGCTTTCCCCATAGATGGTTGGGCTATCTGGGCCTGCTCATGTTCCATGTTGTGATATGTCTGCTGGTGCTATTTGGACTAATCAGAAACTCAAAGGCCATTCTCATTGGGTGAGTTGGTATCAGGAAAAAGCCCTTGAAGATCGTTAAAATCAGATAGATCATTTGATGTAGGATGCTTCCTAGTGTGCATTGCCGTGGATTTAAACAATGTTGTATTTGAAAGCTTCCTGCTCTGGTTTTGATAGACGGGCCGTAGGCTAAGATAATAGACCTGTTTAATATGGTCAAGTGTATAGACCACATGTTCATAATTCATTGGACACTGATAGATTAAAGCAGGGGTCTCCAAACGTGGCAATTTGGCATGGCTGGCTGGGGAATTCTGGGAATTGAAGTCCACAAGACTTAAAGTTGCCAAGTTTGGGGAGTCCTCATTTGAAGAATACATAGTTGTATTCCAAGAACATCCAGGCTGCGTCAGTTTCTAGCTTTATAAGTCTAGAAGCACAAGTTGAACCTGGTCTCTGTTTAGACATGAGCTTATAATGAATGCAGGGGTGTCAATTGAGCATTTCTGAGTATAAAATGATTAGCGTAAAAACTTACTCCATAGCCCCAAGTGGAAAAACTTGCTAAATGAAATGAGGCAGCAGAACTGCTACAGGGAAGCAAGACGTAGCTTCGACGTGTCTTTTGATAAGGTGTAATCCCTTCTATATTGTCCTCCCTATTCAAAAAATAAAACTAATCCACGGAAATTCTGAGTTTGATTTCCAATATCCGGGGGGGGGGGAATGGGTATGAGGTTTTCTTAATGTAGCCAGCCATGCAAATTGCCATCTTAGTAAAACAGTGGAAATCTCTTTCTACTTGCTTTGGAAAGAGAATTGACTTTGGTTATGCCTTGAGAAGCCGCAAAAAGGATTTGTAAAAGCTCACTTGGCACTTTGGCCTTGACTGCCTTCTCTTTCAGCTGACCCGACTCCAAATGTTTGGTTCAAAAGTGTGGATACTGAATGGGCCTCCTTCAGGTTCTGATCCCTGAAGGAGGGAGTTTCATGGATCCAGAAAACCTGAAGGCCTTGAAAAAACGTTCCTGGGGGGGGGAGGAGCAGAGTGGGAGGTTGGGATTCTCAGAACTTTTGCCAGATAACTGCGATTCTGCTTCCTTGCAAAGAAATCAGCTGCTGATAGGAGTGTTAAGAATGCAGAGATGTATTTGAATGGGCCGTCTTTAAACTGTCAGATGCAGCCACTATCAATGGTTCTTTTTTTCCCCATTCTGTTTGAACTCTGAATTACAATCTTCAGGGCAGATTAAGCCATCGCAACTGGAGCCAATGTGTCTGACCACTGAATCTGCTCCTATTCCTCCCGCAGTGTGTGTCTTCTTGGGGTGCTGGCCCTAACGGTGAGCTGGGCGTCACTGGGACTTGAGCTGGCGGTGGCTGTGGTGAGTATTTTAATTTCACCAGGCCAAAGAACGGCCCTCCTCACTGGCACCCCTTCTCTGCTGGATGCTGAGCCCAAGAATTAGCTCTCGGGAACGCCTTGTCTCCACAGAGCCGTAGAAAAGAGACTTTGATCTGGTTGACTTACCACCATAAGCCACAATTGGTGGCTAAGACTGTTGGGTAAAGCCATTCAAGCATAGTTTTTGATTTCTCCTTTCTAAAATGTGTTCCCACTTTCCCATGTGGGAGAAGGCCCCTGTTTTGCAGGTTGTGTGGCCGAGTGTGGCTTTTGTAAATTCCTTGGGACTTTCTTTGCTGTTTTAGGGTTCCAGTGACTTTTGCATTAACCCCGATGCTTATGTGTCCAGGACGGTGGAAGCCTACAGTGTGCTGAATGCAGGTAAGAGAAGTGGGACTGCATTGGGATTTTAAGAGATCCGGGCAGACGTCGGAGGGATTTGAAAACCAAGGATTACAGAAAGTGTGGGTGGATCTGCAGTACGTTCCTTTGCGTCCTGCGCTTGAAATAGTAGGAAATGGAACAGTGAAAAAAGGAATTATAGGTAGTGATTTACGACCATAACGGAGACGAGGATTTCCATTGCTAACAGTTGTACCTGATTTTACAGTCTTCTTTGGCCACAGTGGTTAGACCTATCACTGTAGTTGTTAAGTAAATCGCTCGGTTGTTAAGTGAATCTGGCTTTCCCCATTGACTTGGCTGGGTGGAAAGGTCATCAAAAGGTGATCACACGACCTCAGGACTCTAGCAGCCATCATAAATGCATGCCGATTGCCAAGCTCCTGACCTTGATTGCATGACCCCAGCAGTTCTAAGTGTGAGGGCCAGTTATAAGTTCCTTTTTTCAATGCCGTTGTAACTTCAAACCATTGCTAAATGAACAGTTGTAAGTTAAGGACTATCGGCATCCAGAAATACCTATTGTTAAACATCCAAACCGCCAAATCAGATAGAGTCTTTTGCACGAAAGCTGAATTTGTTTGTAAATTTGGTGCAAACGTGTAAATTTGGTGCAAACGTATGCACCACGGGCTTCCGCTTCTTGTTGGTCAGGTTCTCTATTTTGGAATTTGGGAAGGAAGGACTGAAACAGCTCTTTCGGTTCCCCTAGCTAGCAAAATGAGCCGTCGGTATCTTATAAGGGTGTTTTGAACTTCAGCCAACCGTGGCTGTACATTTCCTGGGCCTTTTTGAAAGAAATCACGTGGGTTTTGCAGATTTTTGCCAAGCCAACAAAAAAGAAAAAGAGAAGATCCAATTCTAACCATGAGTTTTGCCTAACTTTCAAGCCTGTGATTGTTTTGGTTGTTGTTTCCCCCCCCCCTTTCTTTCTCACAAGCAGAAGGGATGATGCCTTGTTTTAGTTCCTTACGCTTTAGTACAGAGGTATCCAAGCTTGGCAACTTTAAGACCTGTGGACATCAACTCCCAGAATGGCTGGGGAATTCTGGGAATTGAAGTCCACAGGTCTTAAAGCTGCCAAGCCTGAACACCTACATTTTAGGGGGGTTTTTTTAAGCTGCTGATGCCTCTTAAAAGTCAGTCTGAGAAACGTGGGTAGCAAAAAAGCCTCCTCAGATATGGTTGTTCAAATATTTATGCCTTCTCCAAAAGAGAGAGGGGGGGCGAGAAGGAGAAAAATGGGTAGTGGAGGGGGAGGAGGAGAGGGAGAAGAAATGGTAGAGGAGGGGGAAATGGAGGGTGGGAGGGAGAAAGAGAAGAAATGGTGGAGGAGGAGAGGGAGAAGGAATAGAGGAGAGGGAGGAGAAGGAATGGAGGAGGAGAGGAGAAGGAGAGGGAGAAGGAATGGTGGAGAAGAAAAGGGAGGAGAAGGAGAGGAAAAAGAAGGTGACTTCCTTTTCTCATAAACTTCTATTTTTATCGGAGTGGATCTGTCTACATGCAGGAGCCCAGGTTTTTCATAATGAAGCCGCTCTTCCTTAGAACACGCCAGGTCCCTCTAATAAGAAGGAAAAAGCACAGTGGGTGGAAATATAATTCAAAGAGTCCAGCGCCCCACGCTGGACTTGTGCTTTATCATTATCAGATGAAGGCAGATGTGAAAATCCCCAGTGGGAGCGAAAATGGGACTCATTATTTTGGCAGGTTGATCCTGGCTTTTTGCACTTCAAAGGCCAACAGATTTGTAGCCCGTCGGTATGCTTAGGAGGGCACTGACTTTTCGTGCCTGCCTTATCCCCTTTCCCTGGCAAAATACATGGGAAAATCCCATTGGGGGGAAAATCCACTTAGGGTTAGGTCTCCATGAATTCGGAGGGCAAAATAGACCTCGCCAACGGATTCGCAGCCCATGGGTATGGTTAGGAGGGTGCAAATTTTCCTAGCCTGCCTTAACTCCTTTCCCTGGCAAAATACATGGGAAAATCCCATTGGGGGGAAAATCCACTTAGGGTTAGGGTTAGGTCTCCATGAATTCGGAGGGCAAAATAGACCTCGCCAACGGATTCGGAGCCCATGGGTATGGTTAGGAGGGTGCAAATTTTCCTAGCCTGCCTTAACTCCTTTCCCTGGCAAAATACATGGGAAAATCCCATTGGAGGGAAAATCCACTTAGGGTTAGGGTTAGGTCTCCATGAATTCAGAGGGCAAAATAGACCTCGCCAACGGATTCGCAGCCCATGGGTATGGTTAGGAGGGTGCAAATTTTCCTAGCCTGCCTTAACTCCTTTCCTGGCAAAATACATGGGAAAATCCCATTGGGGGGAAAATCCACTTAGGGTTAGGGTTAGGTCTCCATGAATTCGGAGGGCAAAATGGACCTCACCAACGGATTCGGAGCCCATGGGTATGGTTAGGAGGGTGCAAATTTTCCTAGCCTGCCTTAACTCCTTTCCCTGGCAAAATACATGGGAAAATCCCATTGGGGGGAAAATCCACTTAGGGTTAGGGTTAGGTCTCCATGAATTCGGAGGGCAAAATAGACCTCGCCAACGGATTCGCAGCCCATGGGTATGGTTAGGAGGGTGCAAATTTTCCTAGCCTGCCTTAACTCCTTTCCCTGGCAAAATACATGGGAAAATCCCATTGGGGGGAAAATCCACTTAGGGTTAGGGTTAGGTCTCCATGAATTCGGAGGGCAAAATAGACCTCGCCAACGGATTCGCAGCCCATGGGTATGGTTAGGAGGGTGCAAATTTTCCTAGCCTGCCTTAACTCCTTTCCCTGGCAAAATACATGGGAAAATCCCATTGGGGGGAAAATCCACTTAGGGTTAGGGTTAGGTCTCCATGAATTCGGAGGGCAAAATAGACCTCGCCAACGGATTCGCAGCCCATGGGTATGGTTAGGAGGGTGCAAATTTTCCTAGCCTGCCTTAACTCCTTTCCCTGGCAAAATACATGGGAAAATCCCATTGGGGGGAAAATCCACTTAGGGTTAGGGTTAGGTCTCCATGAATTCGGAGGGCAAAATAGACCTCGCCAACGGATTCGCAGCCCATGGGTATGGTTAGGAGGGTGCAAATTTTCCTAGCCTGCCTTAACTCCGTTCCCTGGCAAAATACATGGGAAAATCCCATTGGGGGAAAATCCACTTAGGGACATCGAAACGGATTCGTAGTGCATCTCTATTCATAGGAGGGCGTTGACTTTTCAAGCCCGCCTTATCTACATTTCCTTGTAAAACACATGGAAAACATTTGAAACAGTCTTCTAAGATATCCCATTGCAGGTTGTCCATAACAAAACTCATTTACTTGTTCAAGAGTAGTACAATGTAACCAAGTCACCTACAAGCCTTGACTGATAATTCTCTGTTGATCCTTTTGATAGATACGTTGAACTATTACCTGGTCTGTGGTGCTGGCTACCCCAATCCCTTTCAGCAGGTGAGTATCCTCAAGTTCCACGCTTGGAATATTGCATCCAGTGTTTGTCACCACAATATAAAAAAGATGTTGAGTCTATAGAAAGCGTGCAGAGAAGAGCAACAGAGATGCTTAGGGGACTGGAGGCTAAAACATATGAAGAACGGCTGCAGGAATTTGATTGTGTCTAGTATAATGAAAAGAAGGACTAGGGGTGACATGGTGGCAGTCTTCCAATATTTGAGGGGCTACCCCAAAGAAAGATGGAGTCAACCCATTCTCCAAAGAACCTGAAGGGAGAACAAGAAGCAATGGATGGAAACTAATCAAGGAGAGAACCAATCTGAAACTAAACTAAATTTCCTGACAGTGAGAATAATTAATCTGTGGAAGGATTTCCCACTAGAACAGGGGTGTCCAACCCCCGGTGCATGGACCAGCGGTATGCCAGCAACCGGTCGGCACAAACAAGCAAAGTCCCATCTGTGGAATGCAGGCAGCACACAAAACCACACACTCTGGTCCACGGAAAAACCTTTCCCCACAGAACCGGTCCCTGGTGCCCCAAAGGTTGGGGACCTCTGCTTTAGAAGTTGTGGGTGCTCCATCACTGGAGGTTTTCAAGATGAGACTGGATAACCAATTGTCTGAAATGGTTTAGGGTCTCCTGCTTGAGCAAGGGCTGGACTAGAAGACCTCCAAGGTCCCTTCCAACTCTCATATTCTGTCAATCTGAGATGCTTTTGTTAAGCTGTGCTTTGACATAGCAATAGCACTTAGACTTATATACCGCTTCACAGTTCTTCACGGCCCTCTCTAAGCGGTTTACAGAGTCAGCATGTTGCCCCCAACAGTCTGGGTCCTCATTTTACCGACCTGGGAAGGATGGAAGGCTGAGTCAATCGTGAGCAGGTCAGGATCGAACTCCTGGCAGTGAGTAGAGTCAGCCTGCAATACCGCCTTCTAACCACTGCGCCACCACGGCTCTTCATAACCAGAAGTCTTTGTAGCAGACCACATGTCTGGCGTTCTCCTAAATGCCAGCGTATGTGTGTGTGTGTGTGTGTGTTTTTTTAATCTGATCAAAAGCAGCATCTTGCCAGCTGGGATGAAAGCGATGGGTAACAGAAGGGCTGGCTGTCAAAAGAAATGTCATACTAGTATGACGAGATAAAGGAGACGGGAGGGAGGGCTGCTAATTAAGTTGAAGCTTTTGAGGTGGTCACACAGCTGTCTTCCTTGGCAGGACACCATAAAAAAAAACCCTCTTTTGCTCTTCTCAACCCCCCCCCCCCCCGCCCCCATCTTCCTTTTTTGAATGAAAGACCTAAGAGGCAGGTAAACAGGAAGAATAAAACCATTTCCAATGATTGATTATAACTTTCCTTTAAGGACAGACAGATGGCTTGGTTGCAATCCCTAGAGGTAGGTTAGAGGGACTGATTCGCGCTTTGTTACCAAAGGAGAATTTTGAACCCGTGTTCTCCTTCCTGTACTTTGGGTCTGTTGGTTCTAACTTGCCAAACTCACTGCTTTCTTGAACAGTCAATAGCCCACGGTAGCTGATGTTTCAAGAATTCAGGAGAACGGCCATTAAAATGCACCCAGTGCAGGCAGGCTAGCTGGAACCAGTGGAAGAGAATATAGCTCTGGGTTGAACTGTAGGGTCCTTGGTGCTCTCTGAGCTTGGTGGTTTTCTTGCAGACGTCTCATAAACCAAGTAGGGAACATTATCAGTATTAGAAGAAAGGGGAGGTTGCAGAGAGGAGGAGGAGGAGGACTGTGGGGTCCTTTGTGCTCTCTGAGCTTGGTGGTTTTCTTGCAACATTTCATGACCCAACTAGGGAACATTATCAGTATTAGAAAGGGGAGGATGCAGAGAGGAGGAGGAGGACTGTGGGGTCCTTGGTGTTCTCTGAATTTGGCTGTTTTCTTGCAAACGTTTCATGACCCAACTAGGTAACATCATCGGTGCTAGAAGGGAGTAGGGGCAAACTTCTAGCACTGAAGATGTTACCTAGTTGGGTCATGAAACGTCTGCAAGACATGAGCACCAAGGACCCCACAGACTAGCCGGATTTGACTTGAAAGACTGAAACATTATTTCTGTGTTGAATAGAAGCTGTCAGTTAGCCACAAAGCCCTGGTAGAAATGCAGGATGATGTTCTGGAGCTCCTGAAGTTGGCCGTTAAGGAATATCCTACCTCTAAGGTAAGGCTGGATCCAGTCTTTGAAAGGCTGGTGTTCCATACTTCATTTTCGTTCTGCGATCTCGCTAGGAGAAAAAGCCAGCAGTGAGGCTGAACATCTTCCTGTCCTCTCAATTCACAGGAGCACCTGATTCGAGTTCAAGAAGTGCTGAACTCCACAGAGGTCAACCTGCAGCATCTGACCGCTTTGGTTGACTGTCGGAGTTTTCATTTGGTGAGTCTGTTGGAAGGATGGCGAACGTGAGGAACCTTCCGCCTCAGCCTCAACCGCTTTAAGATGGGTGGACTTCAACTCCCAGAAGCTGGGCTGGCTGGGGAATTCTGGGAATTGAAGTCCACCCACCTTACAGTTTAACTGAGGTTGAGGAACGCTGCGGGAGGCCCCGGGTGGCTGCAGAGCTGTGTTTGAAGGACATCAAGAAAAGCACGTTGACTGGAGAAGGTCAACAGAGACCGTTTGCACTTCCCTTTTCAAAGAAGAAAAATAAAGTTGAGCCATGATAAGACTGGCACGTAGCTCATGCAAGGACGCCAGCTCATTCCTGCTCTTCTGAATGTCATCGTTCCACACAGGAACCGAAACCGCTTCTGTGGTCAGTCTTACCTCCTACGATGAGTCTGGTGGCCTTCCCACCGACCTCAAAAAAGCCCTCCCTTTCAGCCAGCTAGGTTTTCCTTCTTGTCCTTGGCTGTCTGGCCTTGGAGAACATTGTCTGCAGAATCGGAGGAGGAAGCTTCTTGAGAAGCAGGAGCTAGGAGGAGGAGGACTAGGACACCTTCAGACACACGTCTTCGTTCAAGTCTTGAAGGAAATTACGCTCCAGCCCCGGATGCCTTGGGCATGTTCTGTTCTGAGGAGCCCTCTAAGATCTAAGCTCATTATCTAGAGATTGCCCGGGAGGAAAACCAAGAACGGGATCAGGCTGTGGCAGAGATGTGGTTTAACCTCCTCGTTGCCATGCAACGGCTCCTCTCAGCACATCTGGCTTCATCTCTAGTTGTGCAGGAGAACTCAGGAGCCGTTCAGAGAAAGCAGACGTGCCTGTTCGGTATGTGCAGACAGCCGAACATTCGCAGCCACAACCGAACTGAAAAAAATGTGACCGACAGCCGGTCCTCGCATTTACAACCGTTGCTGCAGGGTCAGGGTGGTCCAGAATTCTGGCGCTTGGCAACCGGTGTGTGTTTATGACAATTGCAGCACACACACGCACACGCGCCCTTTGCAACCTTCCCAGAGGGCCCTCCAACCAGCAAAGTCAAATGGGAGAAGGCAGATTTGCTTAAGAAGAATGTGGTTCGTTTAACAACCGCAGCGGTTTGCTTAACCCCACCATGACAGAAAAATATATATGTAAAATTGAACGTGACCCACTTAACGACTGCCTTTCTTAGCGGGGGAAATTCTGATTCCATTTGGGGGGGGGGAGATTGTAAGACGAGAACTACCTGTCTCTCAAGGACGCCTAGAGTGGTTCAGACACCCACATTTTGAAATATAGGCAGCTGTTGAGTTACGACCGCAAGAGAGCCCGTTTTTTTGTTGCTAAGTGAGGCGTTGGTGAAGCGAATTTTGCCTCGTTTCACCACCTTTCCTGCCACCGTTTGTTAAGTGAACCTGACTTCCCCCCGTGACTTGGCTGGTCAGAAGGTCACCACTGACCCTGGAATACCACAACTGTCATAAGTGCATGCCAGTTGCCAAGCCTCTGTATTTTGATCACATGACTAGGGATGATGATGCAGTGGTTGTAAGTGTGAAAAACAGTCCTAGGTTACTTCTTACACTCACTACATGTACTGCTGTAAGTCGAGAACGACCTGTAATGTATTTATTTCCTTTTTTAGGATTATGTCCAAGCTCTGACCGGCTTCTGTTATGATGGTGTAGAAGGACTGATCTACTTGGTCCTCTTTTCCTTCGTCACGGCTCTGATGTTCAGCTCTATAGTGTGTAGTGTCCCACACACTTGGCAGCAGAAGAGGTAGGTGTGCAAAAAAAAAAAAAAATGGGGTGGGGAGAGAGAGAGAGAGAGAACCCCATGTTAGGACCGGCCTGTGAATTTTGTTTTTGTATATTCAGCCCACCTAATGAACCATCCTAGCTTGTATTACATATTTAGGGCACTCTAAATATATATTATATATTTAGGGTACCCCTTCCCTGATCTCTGCAGGCTGCATAAAAGAGATTAAAATAGAAATGGCAAAGTTTAAGGAGGAATGACTCCTAAGAATGACCAGGATGGTTGTGTTGCACCTACAACTTTTTTTTTTTTTTAAAAAAAAACCTTCTTCTGCAGGTAGGGAGAAGTCAGTGTGTGTTTAAAAAGGACAAGGACTACATTTGTACAGCTACAGCTGACACCTTGATGCTTCTGATCCTCCCAGGACGCCCCCACTTTCTGCAGCTGCCAAACATGAAGCCTGCTTGCAGTTGTGGTAGATGTGTCATCCCTGACTCACAATTTGCGTTCTATAGCAACAGTAGACTGCCCCCTTGTGGTGTTGGTTGCAAATAAGCCTGTCTGGAATCCAGATCTAGTATTGTCCTCGAATAACAGAATAACAAAATAACAGAGCAGAATGACAGAGTTGGAAGGGACCTTGGAGGTCTTCCAGTCCAACCCCCTGCTCAGCAGGAGACCCTGTGCCATTTCAGACAAACGGCTGTCCAGGCTCTTCTTTAAAACCTCCAGGGATGGGGCACCCACAACTTCTGGACTCAAGCCGTTCCACTGATGAATTGTTCTCACTGTCAGGAAATTTTTCTCCATTTCTTCTCCACCAGGAGCACCGAAGACGATGGAGAGGAAGAATCAACTGCTCAAGGGAACCGGCAAACTCACGACAACTTGTACAGAGTCCACATGCCGAGTCTCTACAGCTGTGGCAGCAGTTACGGCAGCGAAACCAGCATCCCGGCAGCTGCACATACCGTCAGCAATGCTCCCGTCACGGAGTACATGTGAGTGGAGGGGGGACGCTCTGGGTTTGCAGCTGAGGCTCCCAGCTTGGTTGTCTTGGCTGGAAAGCTGCAGCTAGCTGAGGGTCGACCACAATGCAGTCTGTAGAGCAGCGGACTGAATCATTCCCCACATCTTAGCATCTGTTTTGATCCAGATCAGGGATGCCCAACCTTGGCCCCTTTAAAACCAGTGGACTTCAGTTCCAGTACTGCAGACTGGGCAATTCTGGGAATTGAAGTCCACAGGTCTTCAAGGGGCCACGTTTAGAGACCCCCTGATTTAGAGGGGGAGAGAAAGAGAGGAAAAAGGGAAAAAACAGCACCGCTGCCCAATATTATGACTGCATTTGAGCCAGGATTCGTGAAACTCCCACCTTCTGACCTATATCGAATTCCTAGAAACTGCAGGGAGATGGTCGGTTAAGAAATATGAAATATAAATAAACAAACTGGCACCCAGAACTAATGTAAAATGACTTCATTCATTGAACATCCCTGATTTGAATCATTCTGGGTTGTGGAGATAATCAGAATTGAGGCCACCAATTTGTGGCTGCCACTGTCCACCAACTTCATAAAGTACAAGAAGAACATCGGAGGAGATTAGCTGAGTTTCAAGCGATGCTTCTCAATCTGGGCGTGGTGTGGAATTTGAGAGGTGTGGCATTCAACTCCCAGAAATCCCCAGCCAGTTTGCTTTTCCAAGAGGAGAGAGCACGCCTTTCCCATATGTCACCCTTGAGATCTTGAATCACATCACATTCCCAAGTTCTCAATATCATTCTTTTGCCCCCCAGGACCCAGAACACCAATTTCCAGAATCCCCGTTGTGAGAACACTCCTCTGATTGGCCGTGAATCTCCACCTCCTTCTGTAAGTCTCATCTTCCTTTTCTGAAAGAGTAAAACCACCCTCTGCTCGGGAGACCTTTACAAAGAGCTGCTGGGTCTTTTCATCCTACAAGGGTCTGATTCACAAAGAGAGAAGCCCACCCACCCACTTCTCATCATTAAGTATGGAACCCTGTCTTAATGCAGACGCTCTTACTTTAACTCACCTGCAAAACACACCCAGAAAACAAACATTATTGTGGTGATGGGGCCTCCACGGAGTTGTGGACCGTGAACAGAATTACGTAGCGGTCTCATATCCTGAAAAGAGCCAGTAATGTTTGGCCATGGGGCACATGGAATTATGGCGACACCAAAATCTGCTTTAAAGGAAACCTAGAAATATGTTTCATTCTCTATTTGATTTCATTTTGGGTTTTAATATTCATACTTTCCTTCTTTTGGGGAGGGAGACTCTTGATTTCCAGAAAGAAAAACCACATATTTCATGGAAGACTCTCTTTGGGCAAGACAATATTATTAAAAAAAAAAAAAAAACCCTGATTTTATTTCTGCTTTAATTTCCTGAGTTGCAATCTTATATCTCAATTTGTTCAATACTGTGTGCTGCTGGTCTCCATGCAACAATTCTTCTGCCAGCATGGAATATTTTTCAAAGGGATCTGTTATATTTTATGCCTTCAGTATATTAAAAGAACAAAAACTAATTTTTTTTTTAAGGAAAAAAAATGGCTGGTCTTGTAGAAGAAATTTTAGTCTTGTGAAGAGAAAACAGATGCTTAGACCAGCAGTTCAAGCCATAATTAGAAATATGTGCAGTTGTTCTGAACCACTTGGATTTCAGAAAGATTCAAGCTGTTAGCGTTTTAGAGCAAATTTTTTTGGGGGGAAACGTTTATTCTTCTGACTATACATATGGTGGTGATGGAATCTGTTGCTACAGGTGTTTGGGCACCTTCAGTACAACCTATTAAAGAGTCATCGTTCCTTGTGGGCAGAACGTAGAGGTAGAGGTTTTTTCTACTCTTCTCCATTGGCAAAAAAAACAAAAAACTAATCCTAATTCTCAGAAGATTGGAAAGAAGCAGTTGTGGTCTTCAAGACATCTCTAGCAGTGTTGTGTTCTAGACCTGGAAGGAAAGAGATATGGACTTTCAAAGAAAGAAGGCGCTTCAAGATGATATAATGGGAATGCTACACGGTATGTCTTAGTTCAGGACCTGGGATTAGAGATACGTTTGGTGTCCTACCTCAACATATAAGAAGACAGGCATTGCCACCACGATAGAAGGTGGTAGCCTCAGCAAGTTTGAGTTTTATCTTAGGGTGGTCCATGCTTTGGAGGTTGAGGGGAAGAGGACCCTCCTCCCACTGCTTGTAGAAATGGAAGTGTTCTTCTGTAGCACTCAGAAGTGATGTCTACTTCAGATGTGAAAGAGGTAAACACCATGTAAATGAGACTGGAGTCTTCTTTCTTAGTAGGCTTTGTGGAAAAGTAGCCTGGTCAAGAGAACCAGTGGGTGACCTGGCCAAACCACGTTCCATCAGCTTCTCCAATGAGATCAAAGTTGGCTAAGGCATGCCTAATTGGACCCAAATCCAAGTTGGTGTTTGCTGACACCCAGTCACGAGATCCACCCATAAGTGGGTTCTGAACGAAAGCAGACTAGATTCATTCCTTTTTGGTTCAACCTGTGGAAACCAAGCCAACTTCTCCCCTAGGGCAAGCGTTGTCTTCTTCATCATTTGTCTCTCTCTCTCTCTCTTTTTTTTTGTCCCCCGAGTCATCCCTTCTTTCCTTTTCCTCCCCTTCCTGGCTCCCAGGTCTGTTCTCCAAGGATGGTAGCCTTGACCCCCGTCATTGACATTCCCACCGCAACGGTTCACATGCTTGCACTGTGTTTTTCATGCACGTTGAGGCTGCACTCTCTCTCTTTCTTTTTCTCTCTTTTCCTGCATCATCACAGTTGTATTTGGCTGCCATGGACAGTAGCAGCCATATGAGCTGGCAGCTTAAGCCCTCGGACAGTGCTCGGACCTACTGGTAGCAGCGCCCGCAAAAACGGAACAGGTACTGAAAATAAGGACCTTCTCGCTGAATGCCCACTCACCCACCCGATCCTGCCATCCTGCACTTACTTCCTCAGGTCACCTGCCCAAGACTCCACGTATCCTCTCCCTGCACTTCCCCACCTGTCCATCTCCTAACCAGAGTTGATGCCCTACTGCTCCATCATAGATGGGCCTCTCCCGTCTTTTCATGGCAAAGCCCCCTACAAGCCTTGTAGCCATTAAGAATCAAAGCCCCCTCCCCTCCAAGAGGAACAGGAGTTTTGCAATCCAAAAGAACTCGCCCTCTCTTTGGTTTTCTTGGGAACTTCAGGTTGGAGACCACCAAGGATCTGAAACTGGACTGGTTAGGCATCTCACCCGTTGAAGTCCCACGGGTTGTTCAGCTAGCTTAGCTCACCGAAACATAGCAGATCTGCCTTGCCAAACCCTTATTTGTCTCTCCCCAAATCTCCTTTCCTTTGTGTCACGGTCTCTGCCGTATATAGTGTGTGTGTTGTTGTTTTTTAAAAAAATTAATTTATTTAAGTCATGTCTATAGCTGCCCATCTCGCAACAGAGATTCAGGGCAGAGTATGATGCTGAAAACCAGTTATTGGAAACAATATCCCAGGATAGCCAAGGTAGTGTCATAAAATTGCTAACAGAAGCATCTCCTTACACATTTTAAGCCCAGAGTCCTTAAGATTCAGCCAGCTGGGTTTTGAAACCGCCTCCCTTTATTCTCAAGTAGAATTTCATAGCTTTAAACCAGCTTTTTCTTTCTGCCATGGGTGAACCACCTTCAGAGATGCAGCAACACTGACGTATCGTTGCTTGTCATTTTGAATCCTACTCCTAGGTTAAACTGGGATAGAGTTTAATTTGGTGCACCCTCCTTGAGAGAAATTAGCTAACCTAGTGGCAAAGTTTTGTTCTTATTTATCTTAGAAGCTAGGGGTTGCTGTCCCTGTTTGTAAGGTGCAGCAAATATTTGAATGGGTTGATTGATTGATCCATGAGCCACATCATAGCCTAGTTTTGTTCATGAGGCTGACCAATTCCATATCTCCTAAGTGCCTCTTAGTTCCAGCATCCATAAGATAGAAGTAAACCTTGAGTATGGAAGCTACCAACAGTCTACTTATCCTCCAAGCTCCACCACTGATGACAGGACACAGCTCCCTGGTAGCTGAGAAGACCAGGTGTTGTTCATTGTTCTTAGTCTCCTGCTCATCTCCCACAATATGGCTAATAACATTCTTCTCGATACACACAGATCCTGTGGAATTCCACCAAGAGTTAGACATAGTCCTTCAGAAGTACCCCTCAATCCAGATGAGTTGAGGATCCTACAGCGAGAAACATCTGGTCCTCCAGAACCCTTCCAGAAAACAGTAGTCTTTTACCAGCAAGGGCTAGCTTGCTACCTTCTGCTCAGATCTGATTAAATCAGACTGGTGCAAGATACCTCTGACCTGAAGAACATCTAGGAAACTCTTGAGAAGAAACTTATACTAACTTTTGTGTTCAGGACATAAAATCCCCCAAGAACAGATACACCTACCTTATCTCTGCTGCCATCTGCCTGATTTGTCCATCCTGACTTCTTGCTTCATTGTATGCTTTAAGAACCTCTAGAGTTGGGTTTTTCCACCTTGGCAACCCTGCTCTAGCATGAATTGTCAAAAGAAACAATGCTTTGCTTGGCGTGCATGGGTAAAGCGCATGAGGAGGAACCGTGTAAGCCACTGGGTGCATGCTTGCTTGTGCTCTTCCAAATGCCTCCTCCTTCTCCTGGGATGGTCTCTGCTTCTGCATCGCTTGGTCCACCCAACCTTGGGGCAGGAACTCCAGGGTCCCATGCCTGTTGGTTCACTGCATTCTCGTTTCTCTCTCAATGTTCTGTATTACAAATTGTGTATTTCAGACAACATTTTTTCTTTCTTTTGGGGAAAGGACTTGACAGAGTAAAGTAGGTTCTCAACGTCTCTTGCTAGGGTATGAAGTGTAAGCAGATGTTCTAAACCTTGTTTGTTGGACCCGGGATCAAACTAGAGTGCCAATTTCCCTTGAAAAGCAGTGAAGCCAAGATAGTTATATTTAGCGTTGGGGGGTCTAAACGGCCACCCTAGATTTCAGTGGAAGAGCACACAAGATGTGGCTCCTGAGCATGGTGATGAAGGATACCGTCGTGGCTAAACCGCATAAGACGAAAGGTGAAGAGGTGTCTGTAAAACCCAGAAATTTCACCGGAGTGATGAAACCTACATGAGAACGTTCTGCCCATTTCCCTCAGGCACACAAATTTGTGATACATTTACAGAAGGAGTAGAACTGGATGTTTTTTTGCTGGAAACTGGAACTCAACACCAGAAGCTGGCAAAAAGCATCACAAATGGAGGCCAGGTGACTTAGGACCCTGCACACGTCCATAAAGGTGAGCCAGTAGACAAGCACCCAAAATGTGATTACGTCACCACAGGGTGTGTTTGTGTGCGTGAGGCCATCATAACTCTGAAAATGGGTGATTAAGGAGTTCTGGGGAGCTCCATCCTAACTTGGAACAGGTCCTAAGTGAAGGACTATCTTGTCTACTTAAAATGAAATCACGTTTTAAGGCATTTTGTTCTGTTCTCTGTGGAACTGAAGTCTGTAAAGTGATATTTTTCTGCCCAGGGTTTCTTGGAGTGGAAGGTTAGCGGTTCTGCCCACAAAGCCCTCCATCGCTGCTCTTTTAACACATCTGCAATGCCATGTTTTCTTGGGTTTGTGATCTCCGGTTGAGTGTTGGCTCAGTAATCAAAGTTCTCCAAAGGTCCATCAGATCATCACTGTATCTGAAGTAAGGAGAAATATCCCGACAGGGAGAACAATTAACCAGTGGAAAAGCTTGCCTCCAGAAGTTGTGAGTGCTCCAACACTGCAGGTTTGCAAGGAGAGACCGAACAACCATTTGGGATGGTCTAGTCTAATGTTGGGGTTGGACTAGAAGACCTCCAAGGTCCCTTCCGGCTCTGTTCGTCTAAAGTAGTTCTTGCCACAGGTGTGAGTTGATAATCCTCTTGTTTCTCTCTTTGGTTTCTGTCATTCCTCTAGTACACCTCCAGCATGAGAGCCAAATATCTCGCCACCAATCAGCCTCGGCTGGATTCTGGCAGCGTGCACTGAAAACGCCTGGAAGTGGAAAATGGAACGAAACGGGCCAACCTCGCGAGTCTCTGTGGTCTTCGCAGATCTATCCTGCTTTTCTCCCCCAGTCCAGGGTCCAGCTCAGTTGCATTTCCTGCTGCTTCTTCTTCCCCAGCTTGGCCCGTGTCCACGTGAAGACACCTCCGTAGAAGCTCATTGCAGTTCCAGGCTCCGTCCCCTCGCAGTTCTCACTCTTCAGAGAGGGGGACATCTCCACGTGCTCATGCCCACTTGCCGAAGCCTCCCTGTGTTCCTTCGCTGTGTGGGGAATCCACTTTTGATGCCAAGTTGACCATCTTCTCCCTAAGGCTTCTCTCTAACCCATCGAAAACGATTGGATGAACCAGATGACTTAAAACTGGATCGTGGTGTGGAAGTGCTCTTGACAGGGCACGCCGAAACTAAAGCCATCTTTAATGTCCACTACGCCATGAAACTCAGATAACTCCCGGCTTTGCCTGCAGATCTCTTCTCGGTTCTCCTGCCAGCACTGGTGGATCTCCAGCCTGGGATCTTGGCAAGTCCTTGGTTCCTTGCCTATTACAACACAGTCTACTAATTTAACCCTTTGCAGTTCTTGGATACCTGTAGAGCAAGTTTACTCCTCTCTTTTACTGCCTGGATTTAAAGTCCTGGAGAGAAGGAGGAGAAGGCTTTCTGGATATCATACATCCGTGTGGTTGATTGTATGTGCTTGTTTGCATACACATACAAACACATCCTTATAGGAACACACTGTGCTCTATCTGCCTTTTTCCCATGTGTCTGTACTTCCTACCAGCTCTCACCAAACATCTTTTGAGCTGATGTGAAGTCATCACACTGGACTACCACTCTTTTGGTGCCAAAATATTCCAGGAAAATATTGAAGGAGCATTGTAGGTCGAAGGGAAGCGCTGTGAAAGATCAAATTTTGGGAGAAGGATTCGACAGGCAAAGGGAATACCAGCAAAACTCAGCTTCTTCCCAAGATGTCCTACTAGGTTAGACTTCTCCTTGCTTTTTGTTTGGGCTTCTTTGGGGGGTTAGGACAGACGAATTCCTGGAAGTGTTGATGTGAGATGGAGAAGGGAGACTTGTCACTGGTCCTGTATCCTTAAATCAGGAAGCAAAGATAAAATATTGTTATGGGAAGACAATTTGGGGATTCAGGAGTGGAAGGGTGTCCAGCTAGCCTCTCACTTTTAATTTGAAGATCATCTATGGACCAGTTGCTTCTTAACTTGTTGACAGTAAAGCTCAGCAACAAATTGGGAAGAAGAACAATTGCTGTAGGGCCCCTACCGGTGTTCCTACTATGTGAGATGATTAAGCTATTGAATAGTTGCACTCTATTCTTATTTATCTCTTGGGTCTTCTCATTTTAAAGCACAAAGACTTCCTTTTCAGGTTTTGCACATTTGAGAGGAAGTTTTGCTTGCTTTCACCTTTAGAGATGGCCACACGTACCTCCACCTACTTGCTTGCTTGCTTGCTTTGAAAACCTAGATTATTAGCAGGCTTTGAAATCCTTAGATGCAGCTTGCAAGCAGATTGAGAAGATACAAAACCACTGTTACTATTTCTTGAGCATCAGGGTCACGTAAGCCATTGTTTGTGAGTATGTGCAGGTAGCCTACTCGGCTTTGCAATCTATCTCTAGATCCCAGGAATGCAGCTCAGCACCCAGATGTGTTAGGAGAGGAACTGGACATGCTTCCAACCACAAAGGTATTTGTACAAATGTGACACCCCAGAAATACATTCCTTTGTAGTCTACCTTTTGAAGTGTGCCCTTAAAAGAAAATTTGAGTTGTCTGAATCATCACAGAACTTCAGAAGAACATTCTTGGTAGTTTAGTTTGCAGAGAGCAGGAAGACAATCCTTCCTCCCCAATCTTCTCCAGATGGAAGAAAACTTGAGTATGACCATCTTAAGGCAGGGACCAGCAACATAGGTTGTAATAACCACTACAGAAAGTGACTTTCTCCTGAGAAGGAGCCATCGCTTTGATGGTGAAGAAGCTTCAGCTTGGTGTGCCCAACACTCACTGAAGCATTTTCCAACAGGCAGAAGACAACCTCAGAGAGAAGACCAAGCTATCAGGTCGGAGTTTGATGCAGGCTGAGTTTTCTCCAGGGACTTTGAACTCAGCCAGACTTTTCAGCTAACCAAGATCACAGAATCATCTCAACATACGGTGTGCTTCTATTGACGGGGCCAAGAGTCCACTAGATGTGTGTCTATACACACAGACACATGTAAATATGGATTGCTGGGGACGCCAACAATTGCTGGATCTTGTGGTGGAGCATGCCTGAATGGCTCTCTTTCAGAAAATGTGAGTGTGCATGGTCACTTGTATGCCTTTAAAGAGAAGCAGGGAGCACCTTCCCCATCTTCTCCTTCGTGCCAAGCATCCGTGGCAAAACCATTTCGACTGCTAAGGGCTGTTCACCGCTGGCTGGCTGTCCTCTCCTTCCGAGCCAAGTTCCCTCCCTCCCTCAATTATTGGCTGGCAGAGTGTTGACTGTTGGCTGGCTTGGTGTCTTCATCAGGGCTTCTGCACCAGCTTCTGTGGTATAGTAGGCGAACCCCACAAAATATTTTATTTTCCTGTTCTCTTAGCTTTCTCTCTTCAGTTTTTTTTTTTTTTTTTTTTGCAAGTCCAAGAACTCCCAGGACGTCGTCCTTGATTTTTCCGGCCACTCGGTCAGGAGGGTGGGAAACCATCCCTATGGACCTTTTGGCCTAAGTTCTGAAATTCAAGTGACATTGAGTAGGGGACAAATAAGTTGGAGTGGAAAAATGGAGCCCTAAAACTCTTCCTTTCTTTCCTTCCTTCCTTCCCGAGGGATGGTAGCCATTGGCAAGGGAATTGCTTTTCCCGCGACAACATCACAGCCCTTCCCTGAAAGCAATCCTAAAAGAAAACGTGGACTGTCTCAAGCTGATGAAGCGTCTGTCCACAATGTGAAATGTACATAGCATGGGGATGGACTTCTCCCATCCAGTGTTGAAGACTGCATTGTAATTGTTTGAAAAAAAACAAAAAAACACCGAGTCAAGACTTTTGGCTGTGAATTTATTTTTCTGTGTGCTGTCCAAAAGTGTTCGTGTTTTTGTATCCTGTCTGTAATATTAGCTCACTTCATTTTGAATTTTCTTTGGCTTCGTAAGATGAGAAAAGGTTTAAGGTTAAAAAGAAAAAAAAGTTGATATTCATCCATGTAGCTAAACTTGAAGGTTAGGGTCTTCTCAACTAGCCTCAATTTTTTTTTAAAATCTGGTGGGTATGTGTGAATTAAATACCTCAGGTACAGCCAGCTTAACTGGAATGGAAGGGATAGGAATGAGTAGCTTGAACCTGGCCTAAACGAACAATTTTACCAAGGACAAAATTTCTGGAGCATCACAGAAACTTTAGCGTGGGTACGTTAAATTCAGTTGTTGCTCCGACCCAGCACACTTACCACGTAGACCTGTTGTACTTGTCCATCTGTGGCCCATCAAAGACTCAAGATCTATGTTTTCCCCAAAGCATGCTGGTGCTTCGTAAGGTCTACTGGCCAGTTGAGTAGTTGGGAATATCTGTTGGTGTTTCTCGTAGGGTGCTTAGTGCATTTGAGAAGGCCAAGGCATCCTTGTGATCTGTGTGTTACCATCTTGAACAGCGAGGAAGGGCAGAAGGTGTGGGGGGTTGTGATCCTTGTAGCAAGCCAGGTCAAGAGAAGGTTGACTGGTGGGTCTGGTCCATCGTTCATAGACGGAGGCCACTAGAGCAGAAGAAACGTTGCTTTGGGGGTTCATCTGCTTTAAGACTCGCTTAACCATTTTCTTCAAAAGACTGAGACTTAGGATTTAGTGCATCGGGTCGTGTCAAAAGCTTCTTGCGGTGAAGGTTCTGGACATTGTTCAACTGCATCTGTGCCAAAAATAAGTCTTTTAAAAGCCATAGAGGTGAAACGAGGCTGGAGTTGTGCAGCCTTTGGTCTTTACCCCACCCTTTCTGAGCTGTGGTATAAGGGGAGGTGCTCCATTGGCTACCTCCCCCATCAATCTGGCATCTTCCTCCAGAAGTATGAAGCTTGAAGTATCAAGTGAATAGATCGAGTTCGGGTGTCTCTGATGAGGGCCAACAGAGAAAGGTAGATGGCAGCTTCCTGCAGCTTGCAAGCTGTTGTCTTCAAGAGACCTAGAAGGGTCTGGCCTGGACCACATTGGGTTAAAAAAGCCTTTTCTTCAGAAGAAAAAAAAAATGACCCTTCAGCTTTCTGTTTCTATTCTTTATCCTGTAATTGATGGCCAAGTAGATAGACCCATCTAGGTCTCTTCTCATTTTTGAGGCATGTTTCTCAAAAGAGGGGGGCTTCAAACCATGCATGATCACCCAAGTTCTTTAAGAGTGAATCTCTCAGATCTGAAGGAGTAGATCTCTGGATCCTAGGTGTGGGCATGTCATTGTGATCCATAGCTAGCTTTGAGATCCTTGGAGCATCACTCCTCCATGTAACAAGGCAGGTTCTTGGCCTGGTCCTCTGGTGCAAATGGAGCAGAAAACTCGACCACCAGCCATTGGTAAGAGTCCCGAGTTAAGAGGACCAGTGCTTTGGTTCAATCCAAGGCAGATGCTCCTGCTTGTAGCGAATGAGTTTTTGCTGAGAGAGGTGACGCCTTCTGCCACCAGGAGAGGCGTTGAGAAAGTGATGGGACCTCTCTCCACAATCGGCTAAGGTCTAGTGTGGAAGACCACCCCATTCTTGTTAGTTAGTCCTCTGATTTCCCATGTGAACCATCTCCCAACCTCAAGGGAGTTTCTGAGAGAGAAAATGGTGCACTAGGCCCAAACGGCACAGCTACACAACAACACCCTCAGAAACCAAACTTACAGCCCGTTTGATCAGGGCTGAAGCGTGGACCGCAGTAAGCAGTGCTGGACATTTTCTTACCTTTTAACAACGCAACAACAACCAGCAGCAGCAGCTGCTGCTTGGACTAGCCTCAGGCTAGTTCTCGGTGCTTTTGTGTCTTCAACAACCACACTTTTCTCTCTATGCAAGGAGGGCGTTCCTCCTGTTTGCACTCCTTCCTCTCCAGCACCCGGATCCATCTCTCAAGTTGGGTTCGGATCCATCTCTCAAGTTGGGTTGGACACCCGTCCCCCTGAACCAACTCAGCTTTTCAGGGAGCTTGGGTGGGGATTCTGGGAACTGTAATCCCTCAGAGCTGCTGGTCCCCAACATGGCGAAGCTTTGCTTTCCTTCCCCATGGAATATTTCCTTCCTTCCCGGGAACAGGCCTGTTTTATTCTCTTCCCCCACTTCAGTAAATTTTGCTTTGAACTCTCTGTTAGGGTGGCCAGTATTGGGGCTTGCAAACAGGTCCACTAAAACCCCAGTTACAAAGAATCCTGGTTTATTACCCATCCCACCCTGGTTTATTACCCATCCCACCCGCATCCTAAGTTGGCAGGCGATGCCCTCTACGATGCAGGGCCAAACTTCACCTTTTGATTTCCGCCTGTCTGGGACTACGAAAGGCACAAGAGCCGAGTGAGTTTGGTGCTGTGGTCCATTGGCAACCCGCGATTCTGTTTTCCTCTCCTCCGTTCATTAAGAGACATAAACCTGGGAATTGTTTGTGACTTTAATTCTGTCGATCTCCAATTTTATTTTATTTGTTTTATTTTTGTTTTATTTTTTGAGAGGTGCGGCAAATTCTACCAAGTCAAACTCTGGCTGGCATTTTCAAATCGGGTTTTGCTTCAAACCACAATGGTTAATAATACAGCCTTCTACTTTTGTGTATACATATATAATATATGTATATTAAATATATATAAATATAATTTTTTAAAGCCTTTAGACATGACTTAGCTTCTTTCAAAGTTCTCCACCGGACCCCAAAATGTTTTTGAAATTTCGCGGGGGTTTAAACGATGGGGGGAGAGTGGCTGTCAGCCTGACCACGATTATTTTTTTTAAACTTTTCTTTTGACTTTTGGTTGATTTTATGACATTGTACTGTAGCTGTTTTGTTTTTGTTTTTTTTACCGGTTTGTGTCCTTTCTGTTCTGCAGATATTACAAGAGAAACAATTCTAAGTGTAATTCCTGTGGTTTATATTCAGCTTGGGTTTCATGTTTTAAAATAAACAACTTTGAAAAGGCGATGCGCTGGCTAATGAATGGTTTATACATGCCTCTATTTCTATCTGTCTATCTATCTATCTATCTATCTATCTATCTATCTATCTATCTATCTATCTATCTATATTATTTTTAAACCAACAAAACAAAACAGCATAACACACATACATACACAGTATATACTCCTCCCATTTTTTAAACAGCGATTACGTAACGGTAATCTTCTATTATTTACATTTCTCCCATTTATTCTTCTTTAGAATATTTGTCCTTATTGCCCCATTGTTTCTTATTTACATTTTTCTTCCTTCATACTCTACTTCTTAATAAGAATAATTCATATTATTATTATTATAATACACATATTTTCACTTTTGACCTTTCCATATTTATTCTCTATTATTTCTAGTCTCCCACCAGTCATACCACTTGTTCCATGTTAGATAGTACTCTGTGTCTTCCTTTTCTTTTATCTCTTTTGTTAATTTGTCCATCTCAGCACAGTCCAGGATTTTTCTTATCACTTCTTCCTCTGATGGTATATTCTCATTTTTCCAGCACTGTGCATATGCTATTCTTGCCCCCGTTATTATATGTAAAATTAAGTACCATATTTCTTTACTATATTTTCTGTTTAAAATACCCAGCAAAAAGATCTCTGGTTTCCAGTCTACGGGTTGGTCTATTATTTCTTCAATCCATCTTCTTATTGTAGTTCAATATTTTTTCGCAACTGGGCATGTCCACCATAAATGATAATATGTTCCATGTACTTTTTTACATTTCCAGCCTCTATTTCATTACTCACTTTGAATGGCTTTATCTTCTTTTTCAATGGGCCTGGTGGGTTGTACCCATTCTGTCCACAGGGTGGCAGCATCTGCCTGTGTTCTCCATGGACAAGCACCATCTCCCATAAAAATTCAGATAGAATTAGCATATAATAAGTCCTCGATTTACGGCAAAACAAAGGTCTGGCTTAGCGTCAGAAATGTTGGGCTCAATTGTGGTCGTAAGTTGAGAACTACCTGTAAATTTCTCAATCAGACTCATGGAATCACAGGGCTGGAAGGGACCTTGGGAGATCTAGTCCAACCCACTCCTCTTCCTGGATCCGAAGGCTCTAGGCACAAGCGAGATTAATTCTTATGAGTTAGAACAGCATAACAGAGTTGGGAGGGACCTTCAGGTTTTTCTCAAATTTGGAAACTTTGAAGACGTGTGAAACTTTGAAGACGTGTTGACTTCAATTCCCAGAATCCCCAAGGAAGCAGAGAAAGCAATAAGTGGTCCAAAAAAAGAAGAGCTGCAAATAATTAATTAGCCAACAAATTCTTTTATTGAAAGCACAGAGAAGACATCAGCCACAGGCACTCTGTGGTGGTGATCAGGTTTAATTCCCTGAGAATATTAATCATTGTTTCCCTCCCACACATGCTGCATTATTCCTCTTTAATATTTATATATTTATAGCGAGAATCACATTATATATGTACAGTACTTTACAGAAAGCAACATCCCAGATACTGGGATTTATAAATTACAGACAAGTGTCAAACAACATAAAACTTTTTCCGTATTTTCGTTCTTTCAACAGACCAGGAAAAAAACAACAGTTTTTCCTCTTTTTTTTTTTTTTGCTGATCCACCACTTTTAAACGCACTTTTGTCAAAATCAGACTCAACATTAAAAAAAAAAGCACAGTAAATAACACTGTTGCAATAAAATATTTACAAACACTACCCAGTATGGGCCTCTCTTTTTGTTTTTGTTTTCTTTTTGTTTGCAAGGGAAGCTTTCGGCTCTCCATCTCTGCCTTTGGGACCTAGGAAGAAAAGGCTATGTGGCATTTTGCAGGAGAGTTAAATGCAACTCTTGAGGTGCAAATGCTGCAGCCAAATCACCTTGGTCCATTGACAGAGGCGTTACAACGAAGGGAGACGGTGAATCAACACCACGTCCAACTTACAAGAGAAATATAGGATCCCTCATTGCTTCCAACATTTTATAGTCCTTTTAAATTAATAACACAAGTCATTCTCTACCAATCACAGTCTGGATGTTGCTACGATAACATCTCAATTTTACAGACCCTGATTCAACAGACTTTGGATTTTACAGACAATATCTGAATTTGGGCGACTTCAGCCAACAACAGCTTGGTCTGCTCTTTCGTAAATCAGACCACGCGCCCACATATTTTTTTGTAAAGTACATGGGTATATAACATAAATATTATGAACAGGTAACATTCACGGGCGTTACATAACGTTGGGTTTAATGAACATTTGGCTTTAACGGACACTGGTTCCTCCCAATTGGTCCATAAAATTAAAGACTTACTTACAGTAAGTAAAATTAAATATTACTTAAATTACTTACTTAAATATTAATTCAGTTGGGGCCCTATGTCGTGGGCCACCTATTTTGTGCTTTCCTGGGAACAGATCCCATTCAACACGGTAGGATCTCCTCCTGCGTAAATTCCACAGAGGATTGCTCATTTTATATATATATTTAGTAGAATCAAAATAATTTCATCTTCCAAAGGATCTAAAATTCTGAATCTACACAGGCATTTGTGCAGCAAGACAGAACTATGAATACAGCCAAGTAAGCGTTTGCAAATAATAATAATAAATTAAGATTGGAATTGAGGATTTCTGGAGCTGTAGCGTTCCAATCTGCTATCAACCTTTTGCTTATACATTTGGTATTGAATATTTATTTAATTCTGCCTGGCTGCGTTCCATAGTTCTGGATTTAGGTGCAGTTTGCAATCCTTTGCCTATTTACTTGTAAGAAGCCCACCAAGCTTCAGTAAAGTCATTGAGGCCAGGGTGAAAAGGATTAGATAATAGTTCCTTGACAAAAAACTCTCTTTTATCGTTTGAGTCTCCCTTCAGTGCAACTGAAAACAGCGAATGTTCAAGAGACCAGCTCTTAATGAATTTAGGGAAAAAAATAAAAGGCACCTCTCAGAGGGAAGTCTACACATAGTACGGGGGAAAGGAACAACCCCAAAACATCCCCCAACAAAAATGTACAAAAACACATACAGAGCAAATCAACAAAAGTCTGTTTCCTATGTAAACCTTCATCTGAAAAATTACGCAGAGCCTGAAGAAGCAGGAAGGAACAAGCAGGATGGGAAAAAAGGTGGGCAAACATTGGAAGAAAGACAACCGATGGCCAAAAGTTGTTTTTTCTTCAAGCAGGCATCCTCCAACTATGTTAGATTCCCGATCCAATAGTTCCCAGCCAGAAAGATTTGGAATGGGGAGTACCACAAAGCTAAAGGACCCCAGTTGAAAAAGCAGATTTGGGAGGAGAGGTCTGGGTGAACATCTGCAAGGTGGCATCCAGGCTTTGATTCCAAGTCTGTGAACATCCATCTTGCAGGTGTTGATGTCCTCAAACAGCCCAAACCACTACATAACCAGGTTAAGCATTAGTCCAGTGTTTCTCAAACTGGGCAACTTTAAGACTTCAATTCCCAGAATTCCCTAGCCTGTGCTTTTTAAGAAGGGTGGACTTCAGCTCCCAGAATTTCCCAGCCCGTACGCTTTACATGGAAGTTGGCCGGGGAATTTATTTATTTATGAGACTTATATACCACTTTAAGTGCAAGCACTCTCTAAGCGGTAGCAATGTATATATATATTTACATTGCCCCCAACAATCTAGGTCCTCATTTTACCTACCCCGGAAGGATGGAAGGCTGAATTCTGGGAATTGAAAGGCACCCCTTTTAAAGTTGCAAATTTGAGAAACGCTTGCCGTTTCTTTGATGCGACCGGTTAAAACGGGCAATTCTATATCAGCTTAGCATCTGCCACAACACATGGTTTAAAAGTATTTCAGATTTGGCCGTTTGCACCCTGCAGCGGTTTGGGCTTTTCTGGGTACTACGGCTCGTAAGAAATGGATGGAAAGAAAAGAATATTATATTATGGGGAAAGGAAGCCTTTTCTGCAAGAAACCTGCAGCGTTGCGTTCAGCAGATGGCAGATAGAAAAGACCTTTTCACAATACACAACCAGCCTGAAGCCCTTGCAAAGAAGGGGAGGGCTGGGAAAAAAAAAACCTGTAACAATTGTTCTTTCATTAGGAAGCTTCTAAAATATTTATACCCTGATAGTCACCGCGTGGACAGCGAGGAACACAAGACCACACAGCAGCCGGAGGAAACACACATACACTGTGAATGAACCACCGTAATTAGGAGCTCATTGCTTCACAGCAAACAAAGGACGCACACACGCACACACTAATGATAAAAATACAGGTCCCAGAAGCTCTTCGGATACCGGGGAACTCGGGATGAGGTTAAGGGGACGTCAAGACTTTTAGTAAACGACGTTGGAAGGACACCAAGGCGTATCCGGGTACAGCAAGCAATGGATGGAGCGAAACCTAGAAGATAAAAAGGGGGTTTGGGATTAATCCAAATCAGCACACAGGTTGTGATCTAAATTACAATGTCTTGGGGTGATAGGATTCTCTTTGAGAACTTCCGATGAACAAAGTCAATGGACCGGGTTATTCACTTAAGCAGCGCAGCGATTCACTTGTTTAGATGGTGTAAATTTCAGCTAATTCAGATGACAGACAGATATGATTCTTACCTGGAAGGATCTTCCTCCACGGAGAAAGCCCCCTTCATATGGATGGAATTCCTCTTGTTTTCAAACATCCCATAACTCAAAGTGACCTTGGGAAAAAGGGGGGGAAATGCAAGGTTGAGCTACAAGTGCAACAAAGAGATGCTTCTCTTTAAAACATATGAAGAACAGTTGCAGGAACTGGGTTTGTGTAGTCTAGTGAAAAGAAGGACAAGGGGTGACATGATAGCAGTGTTCCAGTAGCTCAGGGCTGCCACAAAGAAGAGGGAGTCAAGCTATTCTCCAAAGTGCCAGAAGGCAGGACAAGAAGCAACGGATGGAAACTGATCAAGGAGAGAAGCAACCTGGGATTAAGAAGGAATTTCCTGAGAACAATTAATCAGTGGACCAGCTTGCCTCTGGAAGTCAAGGGTGTTCCATCACTGGAGGTTTTCAAGAAGAGACTGGACAACTACTTATATGAAATGGGATAGGGTCTCTTGCTTGAGCAGGGGGTTGGACTAGAAGACCTCCAAAGTCCCTTCCAGCTCTGTTATTCCTTTAGCAACTCTCCCCAAGTGGCTGCCAAAATGGAGTTGTCCATCCCAAAATATCAATTCATCAGAACGTATATTTTGGGTGGGGGGAGATGGGGTCTCCTGGCCAACTTTGTAGCCTTCTTCCCAGGATGATTTCAGCGGGGGTCAGTTTGACCCAGATTTCCAACCTCTGATAACATCTGTATTTCTATGTTTTGTTTCTGGGCCTGGATGATTTAAATCCTGTAGCATTTTTACCTGCTTATGGATCTCTGATTTGGGCACTTGATGGAGGTTCTCAAGATGGGAGTGGAAGAGATTACTTCGGATCAGTTTCACCCCCAGGACAGATTCTATGATGTACCCAATGGTGCAATCGTCAGGGAGACGAATCTTTTCCGCCGTGCTCATGAAGTGCCCACCGCTGGAGAGAGGGAGGGAGGGAGGGACGAGAATTGAGGAGGAGGGAGAGAAAACGGGCAAGATTTTTCGTTATTCCATTTGCTCGCAATTTGAAAACACAAAAAGGATGAAAATCTAACATTAAAAGCCATAACATTTTTATTTGTGTAGGTGTAAGTGCAAACACAAGTCAATAATGTGGTTCTCCAAAGGAAGGGAATGTCAGGTGAGGGATTCATGTGTCATTTTCAACCATGATTTCAATAAGTCCCAACTGGGTTCCCAACAGGTTAAACGCAGAGCGTAGGGGAATTTGGAAAATTAAGGAGGCACAAAGCTCTAAAACCTTCGTGTCCCAGTAAGTGTCTTGTTTTATACTTTTAAGAAACGGCTTTCTGCATCAAAGATGCTAATAGCCCATAGACAACAGTGAGTTTGATCTGTAACCCATCACCTCCATTGAGATGTGTCAGGGGTGGCTGACGTGTGTATCTTGCTTTTTTTTTTTTTATCCTCCAGTTTCTCTATTGCAACAACTATACACTCAACAAAACAAAGTCTCTTACCTGGCCCAAGGGGTCATCTTCAGTGCCAGACCACGACTGATGCAGAAACCAGCACCACCAGTGGCAAACCAGAAGTGGACCGGATGCTGTGGGATGAAAAGAATCAAGAGATGAAGACTCAAGAAATTCTTCTTTGACACCGAAGAGTACATGGAGTCAAAGCGTTAGTCAACTTCCCAGAGACTAGTTGGGACCCAAGGAGAGAATCCCATCCAAGGTCTTCTCCAAGAAAGAGATGCCTCTTTGAAGCAGGAGAGTCCCTCAGAAGATGCACATGGACAACCTTGAATGTTGACCCTCAAGTCCCCTCATTCTCCTTGTTGGCTTACCATCTTGTTCTCACTGATTCTCTCAGTGGCCTGGATAGGCCTGTCCAGACTGGGTTTCCCAATGTAGATATCCTGTGTGTGAGCATAGCTGGAGAGCAGTTTGACCAGCATCCGGACATTCACATAATTATCATCGTCCACATGGCAAAACCACCTAATGCAAGGATGAAAACAAGACTGAGGTTAGGTCAGGAACCAGAGAATTCAAAGATGCTTGGATCTCTGATCTTTGATCCATTAGGAATCAAGAACTCTAGAATTTAAGCATTTTAATTGAACTTCAGTGGCAGGATCACCACATCCAGACCATATTCAAGAAGGACAATGGAGAAGAATTCACTCCTCCATTTAAGTGCCAATGTTGAACTTGCATGGATCAAGGAGATGTTCCACTTCTGAACTAATTTCCCTTCCAAAAGAAGGGAGTCCAGATCCTACAGCTTTACAAACCACAGCTTCAACTCTCCCTCCTCACCCAACCTCTTCTTTGCTCTTACTTTCGTCCAGATTCAATGAACTTGTCGTATTCCACCGACATCTTGCAGGACAAGGCTTGACGGCTGTGAGCAGCAGAACAATTGGTGTTGACAATGTTTCCTGAAGAGAGACAAGGAAAAATATTCAAGGTGAAGTTACTATAGCTGAATTCAAAAATCCATAACATGAGAAGGATCTTTATTAGGCCCAGCAAAGGGGATACTTTTCAAACATTTTGCATACTCTTTGAGGACATTATGGTGGTCCTCACAAAAGAGATGCCCAACTATGGATATTTTTCCTCTTATAGACCCATCTGGCTTATGATGTTTTCCATTATCCGACACCTATGGATACATCTTGAGCAGCTTAGGATATTGCTTAAGTTCTCAGCTAGAGGAATGATCCAGCTCTGTGACCAAGACAGTCATCCCTGCGTCAACAAAAAACAAAGTCCAGTTGCCTTTTGGAAAAAAAACACCTTTGGGACAACCATGACCTTGGATTATGGAGAATCTGCATGTCCTCATAGTAGCTAAAGCTTCAAGTAATTCCCTGAACATTTCCTCCACAAATGTGGACTAGGAGCCACCTTCTGCAGATGTTTAAATGTTAGCCAAGACAAACTCAGATATATTCTCCTCTCCTTCTTGTTGACCAAAGGGAGCTTCCTTTGTTCCCAGCTTTAACCCAGCCAAGTGTTAACTCAGAAAGGAAAATGTGGGAGGTGAAACAGCAAACTGGATCTTTCCAGTCCCCTTTTAACAGGGGGAGAAGTCCTTGTCCTGCTATTCAAGCCTGATTTTTCTCATCATTTGCCACCTGCTACTCCTTTGGCTGTCTGGAGAGGAATCCATTGAGGGCATGAATAGAGCCCATTAGCATCAGAAGAATAGGAGGGTCTGAACTAGCCTGGGAGGAGGAGAAGGAGGAGGGAGGGAGGGTCCCATTAAACACTCACTGAGTAAGTATCCACCTTCCCCCCTCCCTCGGGAAAGTTAATCACCACATTCCCTGGGAATCCCACCAGAAGGGTCTGTAAGAAGGGGGCATTTTCAACACCTGCCTAAGAGGAAATCCATCAACTCACCAATTCTCTGCTTGAGCTCTTTGTCTTCTCCATCCGTGAAGATGTAGGTCTAAAGAGGAAGAGAGAAAAAATATTTAGGAATGTGCTGCCTTCAGTCACGTCAAGCCAACAGTATTATTACGGTACCTATGGTGACAAATCTAGATTGCACATTCAAATCTCATGCAAACTGCAGCCATTGAGGGCGATTTGCATAAAGGCACACATGCCTGGGTTAAACATTCCGTTGCATAAATCATGATTTGAAGTTTAGAGCGGGATGCAAACCAGGCCTGTTTTTTTTTTTCTGGTAAACAGCCTAGTTGTTAAGCAAGCTCTTTGATGCACGTGTAAGAGTTTGCTGCATTTCAGGGAGATCTCAAGTTTTTTGCACAAGGCCCAGGAGAACTTTTGAAAACAAAGTGAAGATAAACCCAGCCTGGAGCAAAAGCTTCATTTGCATTGCAAAGAGGTTATTGATTAAAGATTTCAAAAGCCTGGGAAGGTCAGGTGAGAAACCGAGGTTGGGCTCACCTGTCCATCTGTTGCCTTTGAAATGTGGCATTGAGAATTTGCATTAATTGGGGGGATTCTGCACACCTGCTGTGGTCCTCGACCCCCCCCCCAACCCTCCCAAGGTCTGCCTGCTTCCACCTTCTGGGATCATCTAAGCTGCTGTGACCACCACCACAACTCAAGGTTGCCAACCTTGCCCTTCATCCTCCCCCACACCTGCCCCTCAGGCTCGACTGATAACTGGGTGGCAACACCAACCCTCCTGCCTGGAGGTGGTTCACCTCCAACGGCCACCTGAACATCAGCCAAGGCGGGGGAAGGCGCCCCACCCTGCCATCTCCAGCACCTGCCTGGCTGCACTTTCTTATTGACAGAGGGAGCGCCTGGCCTCAGCTGCCTGCTGGGGAGGCTGGCAGGGCTGGCAAGGAGGGTGATTGTTCAGGATCTGGTTGGGAGAGAAGAGAGGATGGTCGTGCCAAACCAAGACAGAGGGAGAGGGAGAGAGGAAGAGGAAGGAAGAAAGGAGAGGGAGGGAGGGAGAAAGAAAAGGAAAAAGGGAAGGAAGGAAGGAAGGAAGGAAGGAGAAAAAGAAAGGGAAGGAAGGAAGGAGAAAGAGAGAGAGAGAAAGAAAGAAAGAGGAAAGAGATGGAAATGAGAGGAAGGAAGGAAGGAAGAGAAAAAAAGAAAGAAAAGAAAAGATGGAAATGAGAGGAAGAAAGAAAGAAAGAAAGAAAGAAAGAAAGAAAGAAAGAAAGAAAGAAAGAAAGAAAGAAAGAAAAGTTTTTCTCTCTAACTTGGACCATGGGTTGTTCTCTGCCCCTCATTCCTGTCCCATTAAAAAAAGGGGGGAGGTCCGACAAGGAACCCAGGCAGACTTTGAACAATAGTCTCCCAGCCAACTTAACGCAAGAGGAAGGCTGAAACTTGCTCTCAATTAGCATACAGCTGGATTGGTTAACCAGAGGGAGGCCAGAGATGTTTGGGAAGGGTGTCTACAGCCAAAACTTGGTTTAATCGCAAAGACAGAGAGAAAAGAAACGGGAGATTCACAGAGCAGGAAAACAAAAAAGAGATTCCCTCCTCCTCTCCCCCCCCCATCCTGGCCCTTTGTAGAAGCCCCTCGGTGCCCTGCCAGATTTTGGCCCTGCGGATTCAGAGGTCAGCCCCCGCCCCCATGATTTATAATGTGTCTTTCCATTAAAAAAAAAAAAAGAAAATTGAAAAACCACATAAGTATGTGTAAGAAAAGCAACAAGAAAAGTTTATTGTCCTACAAACTGAGATAATCCTACTGCACCATCTTTAAATAAACCATAAAACGGTATTACGGTTTGCATGTTTTAAGAAACAACAAACTCAGCAAACTTGCACCAGGTGTCCAGAACAAATTTCTTCACCCCTCTTGCTGCAAACAGTTGCACACCATGCCAACTTATGTACCTCCGGCTGATCCCTGGCATCCTGCAGAAGAAGCAGCCTGGGTATCAAGAAAACAAAACTTTTTTTTGATAAAAAGGGTGCATGCGTGTCGATAAAGGCCTGGCTGATGCTGGGCTTTGTTCCATCTTTGCTTTTTGCCAGGTAGGTTAAGTCATGAAGAGTTAGGTTAAGGCCTTAGCAAGACGCTGGCCCCTGGCTACAAAAGTACAGAAGGCAACCAAGCTCCTTGGCTCCCCTTGCGGTCATCTGGAGTTTTGCATCTGAATCCGGCAGACCTACTCAATGGTTCAACTGTCTTCCCAGTTATTTCTGAGTTTTTCAAAGCAATGGGGCTTAAGGACAAGAGAGGAACAGGACTTCATTGGAATCGTGGCCGGCCTGCTAATAAGGAAAGGCCAGATTCTGCTGGAAACCCTTGTTAATGGGAATTTCATAAAAAAAAAAGGAAAGGGAGGGGGGGAAAACCATCATATTTACTAGATTAGATCAGGCCTGCCGTCGCTAGCAACTACGCACCCAAAAATAGTCTTTTGCTCATCTGCAGCCTGCTAAAAATAGCCCAAAGGGAGACCATTATATTTTTATTTGATTAATACCCAGGCTGCTTATCCAGAAGATGCCAAGAATCAAGCCAACGCCTCTTCTCGGAAGCAGGAGAAGCCCAGTCTTGGCGAGAGGTCTCCAGAAAACTGGGCCTCCCTCCCCAGAAACTATTATAAAGTTGTTGAAACTGCCCAGAAACTTCTCCTTTTGAGGATATGCATGATGGTGGTAATCTGGACTTGCCTCCAGACGTTGTGGGTGCTCCGTCACTGGAGGATTTTAAGAAGAGATTAGACAACCATTTGTCTGAAATGTGTAGGGTCTCCGGCTCGAGCAAGGGGTTGGACTAGAAGACCTCCAAGGTCCCTTCCAACTCTGCTATTCTGTTATTCTCCAGCTGTGTGCCATGGTGCTACATCAGAGTCAACCTTTGGTCAACAGGCCATCTGTCAGACACTCAAGACCAGACCCAGATGACGATTCAGCTAAACTGCTTTATTGCTAAAAGCCTTTGTACAGGAATCTTCTCGGCTAACCGTAGACACCTGCTTGGAATTAGATAGGCGTTAGCGGCACTCAAGGTGGCTGGACTTAGTTCGCTTGTGGCTACTTAGGGATTCTAGGCCGATTCCTCTTTTAACTCCGCCCCCAGCTCCCGCCACTCATTCTCCTACAACACCCATCTTCTGTACATCTTCTAACCCTGCTTGGAAGAGCAACGATGTCCCACCGAGCAGAAGAGAACCTCATCATCTTTTAAGCAAGGAGACTTTCTCCATGTGGGACATGCCGTCTCCCGCTCAGGTTTACTCTGTGCCAGAGATACAATCAGCCATGGCCGCTCTGCTTCCTTGTCTCTGCCAAAGGAGCTTTTTCAAACTAAAGGAGGGGGGGGGAAGATGGCTTCTTTCCCCTAGCTTGACGTTGGAGCCTGCATTGTCCAAGCATCCCAGCCTGGGGGATAGACAGGAAACCTCATTGTTTCTAAAGGCTACAGTTGAAAGAAACACAGGATGTGTGGACTCCTGGAGAACAATAGCCCAGTCCCATCAGAAAACAACCCAGCGGTTCTCACCAGGTCAGGATTTTGGGCATAGAGATCCAGGATCCCCCAGAACAGACCTTGAGACGGTTCTTCAGTTAGTGAGGCCCCATCGGTCATGCCCGTTCTTCTCCCTCTGCCCTAATTTCCCCGTGCTTTCGTGACTCACTTCCCTTTCCTGTCCAAGCTACAAGCCGTAAATTGAAAGTTCCTCCAAGTTGCCGGTTGGGGCATCCTAGCAAGAGCCAACCTCTTGGGTCCTGAGAGAGAGGCCTCCCCACCTTTCCTGCCGATGACCTTGGCAGAAACATGGCTGGAAAAGGCTTGAAGGCCAAGACTGTCTGCTTGCCTTGGCATCAAACACAACACCCCCCACAAAAATGCATAGATCTCCTCCTGTTGACCTTTGCACCAACAGCAATCTGACTTTAAGGAACTGTAATAAATGTTGATAAAGCAATTAACCTCTGGACCTTTTTCTTCTGCAGAACTTGCTTTGCCCAATGCTGGTCTTCTTGGAAAACTGGGGCCGGAAACCTCATATTTAGCAAGTTCCCATTTTCTCCTGTTTGTTAACCTTGTTTGTTTGTTTGTTTGTTTTAACCTTGGTTATTCTCCTCCATCTGCGGTCCACCAGAGGCCCTGGTTTATGACCTTCATTGGATCTGCTCAACTCAAGGAGACATCTGCCTCTCTCTTAAGGGCTGCTGGGATTACAGGAAAGAAATAATTTGGGGTCTATTTGCAAGAATAGAGAAACCCAGCAGAAACGGGCAAAAGGGAGAAATAGCAGTTCTGTCCATTTCACATTTATCTACAAGAAGAAAATATCACCTCACCAAGGGCTTAACCATCTCAAATTCTGTTGTAGTCCTTCCCCCAAAAATGAAAGAGCAAGGGAAAAAAAATCCTGGAATATTTTGGATAGTTAATCTGGCCTGGGCAATTTTCATGTCTTTTGCATCTTTCGTTCATCTGAGGAGCTTCAGCCAGCCAATACAGAGAAAGGAATATCTCTTTTTCACAATTATTAACACCTCTGTTAAGCCACCTGCTTTTGGCATCGACAGCACAGTTTACAATTTGTATCAGAAGTATTAAACTTCCTGGCCAAGAAAGTCAAATTCTGACCTTTAAGGGCGCCCAGCCAAATAGGCAAAGAGGCAGCGAGGGTGTGCAAAACCTCTCCTGGTGTGTACCACAAATGTGCTCAGGTTTGCATGCTAGCTGTCAGATCCCCCAATTACTCTGGGAGGACTAGAAGAATGGGAGATTCCCTTCTCACAACAGCTGCTGCTGTTGCTGCTGCTGACAAAAACTTGGGTCTTTGCATAAAATCTGAGCAGATGCTTCCAGACTCCTCCTGAGTTGTGTAATGGTCCACTTCACAACCGCACGGCTTCAAGATGAATTTCCCAGTCCCTAATGCGGTCGTTAAGGGCTACCTGGGCAATTCCGATGTCCACACACCTGTAAAGGCACGGCTTGCTGCTGCAAGTTCTTTTTGAGGGGAAAGCACTGGAAACTAGCCACGAAGAAACTCTCGAAACAGACCTTCTTCGAAAGATCATGAACAGCTGCACATTCAAATCCTGGCCTGTCCTGCACCCCAGGAGAGGTGGAGACAGGCAGGGCTGCATCCGCTCAGCTTTTTCGGCTGTCTCTCTTGCCAGGTCTGGGAAAGGTGTCTGCACCAACGAAGCAGGAAAAACCATCTCCATCTCTTTGGAGCTGTTGCAAAGAGGGATTGTTTACTAAAACACTGAATCGGAACCCAGCCCTTGTGTACAACACAAAGCTAATGCAGACGCCCAAGGGGAGAGCAATGAATCACGTGTTTGGCCCCCTGCAAGGCTTGAAATGGCACCGAAACCCAACATAGGTTCCCCCGTGAAATCGGGCACGCTTGCTTAACAACTCCTTTGGGGGCTGCAGTGCCTTCCAAAACATGAGGACTAGCGGCTTGAGCTCCGAAGGACTCTACGGCCATGAAGGTTTTGCACGGGCTCGTTCACACATAAGTTGGGGTGGCGAATGCCCATGGCTGCCATCACGCAGACTGGCCCCCATCATCACAAACCAGCCTGTGTCCTCTTTTCCCAAATTTGGAGACCCCTTTCTTGCCCGACCTTTGTTTTCTTTCTCTCTCTCTCTCTCTCTTGGGGGGGCACTGCTTTCAGAGCAGCGCATTCCAACCCCCGCTTCAGCTTCCAAATTTTTCTGCACCTCAGCTAGAATTTCTGCCCTGGAGCAGACAGGCAGAGGCAGGCAGGCAGGCCGGGGTGCGTGCCGCAGTGCAGACCGTCCACGCCCCCTGAAAAAACCTCGGTGGCTTCTGTGTACAGTATAAACACAGCTTGGCTTACTGTTTATACTCTAAACACAGGTGGAGAGCTCGGGGCTCGGCCCGATCTGCTGGCAGCGCTGCCGATCTGGTTTGGGCCACTTGGCTACGGCTTCGGCGGGGTGGGGGGGGGTGGGGAAAACCCAAGAGTCTTCTGCCTTTGCAAAGATTTGGAGGGTTTCACACACACCCTGTTGCTCCTGGGGAGTTGTGGGGGGAAGGAAGGAAGGAAGGAAGGAAGGAAGGAAGGAAGGAAGGAAGGAAGGAAGGAAGGAAGGAAGGAAGGAAGGAAGGAAGGGGTAAAGCTTTCTATTTGGAAGCACTTTAAGGAGCAAACCTGAAATTTCCAGGGATGTAAGTGTGGTCATTTTAAAAAAAAAAATATTTTGCTCTTCTTCTAGGAAAAAAAAGCAAACACTTGACCCCATCCACTTGAATCCCCTAGAAAGAGGGTCTGTCTCTTTTGGTTTTGCATCTTCCAGCCCTGATGAGGGAGAGGAAGCCACAGCCCCTCCGCCAGCTCCTGTCAGGGAAAGGCCAGCCCTGGCTGCAGAAACACCCGGCCCACCCAGCCCCTTCCTGGCAGAAGGAAGGAAGGAAGGAAGGAAGGAAGGAAGGAAGGACGGATCTCCCCACACTCTGGCCCTAATGCCAGGAGGAGGATCGGTTTGCTTGTGTGATCCTGTCGGGGCAAAGTTTTCACCGCATCAGGAATTTGGCAAGGGAGCTTCCCGCCACTTTCCTGGTTCGCCTCGGTTCCTCTCTCTGTTGGCCAAGAGTTTTTAACCTCTGAATTAGCTGTCAGAAGTTACTTCTGGGAGGAGGAGGAGGAGGAGAGGACTGTGGGGTCCTTGGTGCTCTCTGAGCGTGATTGCTTTCTTGCAGACATTTCATGACCCAACTAGGTAACATCATCAGTGCTAGTAAGGCACTGGGGTTTGTGGAGAGGAGGAGGAGGAGGAGGGGAACCATCATCTCCCTCCTTTGAGACAGGGAAGGATATGGAGGGAGCTACCTACCAGAATTTCCACTACTAAGACTGATGTTAAGTGAGACCTTGATTTTAGAACCTTTTTGTTATGCTTGTTAAGTGAATCAGACAGTGATTAAACAAACCCAGCTATATATTTTTTTAAAACATCCTCTTACAAACTCCTCCTAAAAGTTCAAGATTTTCAGGTCTTCCTTTCCATCATTATCATCATCACCTCCACCACCTCCAGCCGAACTTTCCTAAACAGCACAGAATTCTAAGTCTAAAATGCAAACACCAGTGTCCGAACAACGAACAGCAAATTATCTCAAGGCAGCCTGGAATTAAAAAAAAAGAATTTATTTTTTAAAAGGGGCAGAGTGGAGCCCCCCTCCCAACCTTCCCTAGCTGACCTATCTTTTCAGGCTCCCGAGATGTCCTGAAACGTATCCATGATCAATTTTCCTCCTTAGAAGGAAAAGAAAACCTTTTTCTCAGCTTGACCAAAGATTTTGTGAAGTCAGCTCTCGTCTGTTTGCCGATTTGCAGTTTGTAGAACTGCTCTCAGCAGAGACTTCTGCCTGCAGCTCAAGCTACAACCACAGGAAGGAAGGACGTAAGTTGAGGTTTCACTTCTTGTAATAACTGTTTTAAACGCTCAGAGCAACCGAAAAGGAAGATAACTTTAAAGGCTTAAACAAGGAAGGTGGAGAACAGGCAGGCGGACGCCTTGAAGCCCAAATGCATCTGACATTTTCATACCTTGGAAACTGCAAACTCTGTGGCTGTTTTGAACATCCCTCACCTCTACAACTACTAGTAACCTACACATGCGCACCTTTCTTTAATGCTTAACTTATTTGCGGGCCAAAGGAAGGAAGCCCTGGCGAATTTCACCCATTCAGCACAAAAACACAGACTCATCAACCCACTCAGAACAAATATTCAGGGTTTGTTCTGAATGGGCACCCGGTTGCAAGGGGGATCCTGGCGAAACTGACAAGGTTTGCTGATGCTGGTTAGTTCCCCCAGAAGGATCCGAAAAGAGGCTCCATTCCCATGTTGGGCTAAGCCATGGTTTTCTTGATGGTTTGCAGAACAAGCCATGGGGACAATCTAAGGTTTAGGAAGCCTAATTCCAGTTGGCTGATCCAAGCAAATGAAGCATGAGAGAATTTCAGGATGTGCGATCCAGGTAGAAAACTACTTTAACCTACAGGGCAAGCCATTTAATATTTAACTGCCAAATAGCTATGACTTCTGCCTGGTGATGATGGGTCCCTTAACAGAAAGGGAGGAAAGATTGATTCAAAAGGTTGAAAAACCAGGGGGGAGGTGTGTTTCAGGAAAGATGATACTTGTCACAGATGGCAGTGCCTTGGGAATTTCCAAGAGCTTGAAAATTTCCAAATCTCAGTCTGAAAAGATCCAAAAGAGGAAGAACAGAGGCAAAAACAGAAGCTCAGCCCAGCTCAACGACGACAAGTTCTCCAATGCTTAACTACCAGCCCTCTGCAAAATTCAGTAGGGTTCAAAAGTTTCGGTCTTACTGGGCAATCTTTGAACTGGCTGGAGATGATGCTTTTCCTAAACAGAGATGGAGCCACGGTGAACACTTCTGCTTCCCCAAAACTGGCCACGAGCTGGGCAGTGTTCAGATGGTCTTAACCCACAGATTTGGGGAATCTGTGAAAAATGGCCTGCAAAGTTTCAGCTTTGAGAGAAACATCTCGGTCTGGTTCTCAACCTGGGCAACTGGAAGGTAAATTCCCCCCAGCCAGCAAGTTGAAACTTTGCAGGTCATTTTTCATGAATAAGTGAGACATTCGCTAAGTGAGTTTTGCCCCCCATTTTATGACCTTCCTTGCCTCCGTTGTTAAGCAAATCACGGCAGTTGGCAAGTTAGCAACCTGGCCGTTAAGTGAATCCGGATTCCCCCACTGACTTTGCTTGTCGGAAGGCGGCCAAAGGTGAGCCCTGGACATTGCGACCGTCATAAGTACAAGTCAGTTGCCAACCCTCTGAATTTCGATCACATGACGCTGCAAAGGTCGTGACTGCGAAAAGCCGTCAAAAGTCGCTTTTTTCGGTGCTGTTGTAACGGTGAACGGTCACTAAACAAAAATGTCGCAAGTTGAGGACTAGCTGTAAATGCTGTGGGGCGTGCTCAGGCCAAGGTGAAGCTGAAGGTGGGGAAAAAGGCCTCAAAATAGAAGTGCAAGGGGGGGTCATCCCCTCCCTCCTGCTTGCCCCACAAGGGAGATTTTTCAAAAAGACAGATTTATTTTGGTCCCTCTGCTTGCCGGTTTGCCCAGCCTCTCCCTTCAGCCCCTCATTTCTGTGCAACCTGACCTGGATACTGCTAGCTCCAGCTTGCCTTCCCCCCCCAACACCCCCCCACCCCAGTGTTCCCACGGCCGAAGTACCACACAAGCGGCAGCCGGGGACTCTCCTCTCGGCCCCCGAGAGAAAAGAGGCTTTGTTAGCCTGCCTGGGGAAAGACAGCGTGAGAGCCGAGCCGCCAAGCGCTGGGAAGCCCAAAGGACAAACGAAGTGGAACAAACTCTCTTCTCTTCCCCCCCAAAAACACAAGGCAGAATCGCTGGGAAAAAAGGGGGAGCCGTTCCCAAGATGGGCCTTTTGCGGCCTCCCAGAACCGCAGCAGCTGAAGCTCTGGGCTGGCCATCAAAACACCGCTTTTTCACCCCACTTGCCTGCCAAATGCCAAGGGGGGGAGATGGTTATCTAAAGTGACCCTACAGGGCCGGAGGGGGGGATGGGGGGGCAGAAACCATTCCAGGCTGGCCTCCTATAGGTATGGAAAAACCACCATTCCCCACCTCTCCCCCTTATGGGATCTGTAGTCCCACCACTCCGCAGAGGAGACGCTTAAAGACCTACTTCCAGAAGCATCTCTGTCCCTCTCGGCTGTAATGCTCACAGTGCTGTGGCAGAAGACTCCCCCCCTCAAATATTACAGGTAGTCCTCAACTTACAGCTCCAATTGAGCCCCAAATTCCTGCGGCTTAGTAAGACATTTGTTAAGTGACATTTGCCCCATTTTGCAACCTTTCTCGCCACACTTGTTAAGTGAATCTCTGCACTTGTTAAGTTAGTAACACGGTTATTAAATGAATCCTCTGGGCTTCAACACTAGGCTTGATTTAGCAGGGAAGAGACTGATGATGTTACCTAGTTGGGTCATGAAACGTCTGCAAGAAAAGCACCAAGAGAGCACCAAAGACCCCACAGTCTTCTTCCTCTTCCTCCTTCTCCTCCTCCATTCCACAAACCCCACTCCCTTCTAGCATTGATGTTACCTAGTGTGGTAATGAAATGTCTGCAAGAAAACTATCAAACTCGGAAAACACAAGGGCCCCGATGTGTTTTCCTCCTCCTCCTCCTCCCCCTCCTCCCTGTACACCCTCCTCCCTTCTAACATGATGATGTTACCTAGTTGGGTCATGAAACATCTACAAGAAAACCACCAAGCTCAGAGGGCACCAAGCATTCCACAGAGAAGAGACTGTGGGCCCACATTTATTTCGTTTCCTTTGAGAGGTTACAAGAAGGCCCAAAACTGCTGTACGTCTCCACAGATGAAGGCCAAGGAGAGGTAAATCCAAAGGATGCTTAGAAGCACCCTCCTTTTCACCCCAAACCAGCCTGAGAACTTTTCTCCGTCCTCCTTTTTTTTCTCTGATGTTAAAGAAAGACTTCCAATTTCTAATTTGACAAGCTCAGTCTGGTGATCTAAAGGCCATTTCATGGTCCCCCAGCCCCATCTCCTTGGGGAGAAAGGAGAGGAGGGGGCCCGGGAGAAATAAACAGGCATCTCAGGAAAAGGGAGAATTCGTAATTCTCACGGCTGGGATCTCGAGGTAAACTGATTTTAAACAATTCAGCGACTCCTTAAAGCTCAGACACAGAGGGGAGGGGTGCTGCCACCCCCCACTCTTATTGTTCCTCTGCATTTTATTGTGTTTGGGGGAGAAATACTATTATTCTGCCTCTCCTACTCTAGAGAAACTAACAATGCTTTTTTAAAACCGTCTACTTAGTCAATATAGCCACAGTGACCACATTTTCTTGGAAAAAAACAAAAGCAAACGTAAAAAGGAGGCAGATATGACATAAGTTCAGAAGGATAAAAAAAATTGAACTGTTTATGTTTACAACTTTGCTTCTCAAAGGAAAATTCGAGAACGAAAAAACAAGCAAAACTTCAAAAAAACAAAAAACAAAACAGCTTTCTGAAAGTAAAGGGCTGCCCTTTAGAATAAAGGTCACTGTATCTATATAGGTGATGTTTGCTAAATAGTGGGGAAAGGATTTATTAACCTCTGTTCCATCTCATAAACCTCTTTGAAACAGGTCGTTCCCTGTAAATGCCACTTGCAAAAGTGTAGTGATTTTTTTAACCTCTTTATCGGAGTTCGGGGCGTGATAAAATTCAGCTGATTCAGGTCCAGGCCGAGTCTGAACATCTGTTCCACCTGGACAGTACAAACAGACTGAACACAACCGTACCTGTGCCACTGTGTGTTTGTGTGTGCAGCCTTACAGATCAACTGGTTGTCTTGTCGAGCCAAGGGCAGTTCACACACCACACACAGACACACACAGTATTAATGCGGTTTGCTTAGTTTGGGTCATGCACTGCACAGACCTAAACAACGGCAGCTGATATACTAAATCTTAGCTAAACAAACTATAGTTTAGCCTGTGGTGGGAATGTGGTTTCAAGATTTCCAGAAGGACCAATCTGAGATTAGCATTCACCCTTCTGGGGTTCAAAAAGTTGCCCTCCTTGTGGTCAACCACAGTCACAGAATAACAGACTTGGAAGGGACCTCAAGAGATCTTCTAGTCCAAGCTGGGGACACTAGACCATTCCAGACAATTGACTGTCCAGTCTTTCTTCAAAACCTTCAGTGAGGAAGCACCCACAACTTCTGGTGGCAAGCTGTTCCACTGGTTCCACTGGCCTCCCAACCCTCTTCAACAAATGATGCAAATAGGATACGTGACATCGCTACCCTCTCTTCCCCAATGCCCATGTTCTCAGTTTGGGGATGAGGACCATAGGGTCACTGCTGCAAGGATGGAGCAAAGATGGGGGCTGAGGCTGGACCTTCACTTTCCATGCCTCTTTTCGAGGCCCCGAATGAGATGCTGTTGTTTTTGTTTTTTTAATACCAGTTTCAAACTTTGATCCTCACAGACCACATTCACACAGAGAGGTCTACATTTTTTAAACCGGCTTTCCTCTCCATCTGCTCCCAGCCAGCTGAGATACTCTACTACAATGTCACTTGGAATACTAGGCATATGTATTGAGGGTCTGAACCTACAGCAACTGTCTCCAGCAATGGCAATTCTGAGAAGAGAGGAAGGAAACAGTCACCCTGACCCCGAAGTAGGATGGGACCCATGATGCCAGCCAGCTAAGGCAAGCCCCCTCCCCATTGCCCTGTCCCTGCATTAAAAGGCAGCCCTTCAACCCCCCCTCCCGAATTCCAGCTGAGTCCCCCCCCAATCAGCCCAACTCAAGAAACCCCCCCCACCGAAGTCAACTCACACCGTGCAACCTGCGCCCACGTTCCCCCTCCCCTTAGCCCCGGGCGTTAGGGGCGCTCCTAGGATCGCCCCCTCCTCCTTACAGGAGAAACACCCCCCGCCCCCTCCTCGCCTTCCCCTCGGGCCCTCCCGAAGGTGAAGCTGCGACCCCACCAGCCAAGGCGGCTTTCCAGGAGACTTCTGAACATGCACAGAGCGCCCCGCCGGCGGGCCAGCCGATTGCAGCCCCCGCCGGCTGCGGCGGGAAGGGGAAGAGCGCGGCGGGAGGCGGCAGGCAGGCAGCGCGGGCCGGAGCGTGCCTCCTCACTTTCCAGCCCCGGGGGCAGAGGCGGGCCGGGCGGAGATCAAGGCGCCGAGCCTGCCTCGACTCGTCCACCCACCCCCCACCCCCCGCCGCCCGCTTCCCTGGCACGGCGGGCCCGCAGCCTCCGCCTCCGCGCCCTGCCCATCGCTGCAGGCGCCCGCGCTTTTGCGAGCGCCCGGCCCCAAGCGAGCGAGAGCGCCCCTGTCCTCGTGCAGAGGGCCGCCGGCCTGGGCCGGGAAAGGGGGCTCCTGAGGATGCCCCGAGGGCCGGTCCTTCTTCCAGCACCCGGAGGGCGGGTTTGGGGGGAGGTCAGAGAGGCCTGGGGTTCAAAGCAAGCGCCCCCCCGTCCTCTCCAAAGGGGACCCCCACACGCCCCGTCCCCTGCCCCCTTACCATCTCCGGGTTGCGCGAGATCCAGGTGTCCAGCAGCAGCTCCAGCCGCGCCTTATGGAACTTCTTGGTGGTCTTGACGGCGATGAAAACGTCCCTGGGCGAAATCTCCTCCCGGGGGGCGGCGGGGGCCGAGGGGGGCGGCTGCTGCGGCTGCCTCCCCCCCGCGGGGCCGTGGCTGCCCCCGCCGCCGCCAGCCTCCCTCTTGGCCCGGCTGAGCTGGCCGAAGTAGCCGCTGAAGGAGCGGATCTGCGGGTCGGGCTCCTGCCCGGGGGGCTCCCCGCTCCGCCGCCAGCCCTGCGCCCCCCGCCGGAGCAGGAGACCCCCGTGGCCGCCGTCGCGGATCCCCGGGCCGCTGGGCTGCTCGCCCATCAGCACCAAAAGGCAGGTCAGCGTGGAGCCCAGCAGAGACAGCAGCAGCTTCTTCCCGCAGCTGGTCAGCATCGCGGCGCTCGCGGAGAAGCTGGCAGCCCCCAGAGCGTCCCCGCCGCGCCTCGGCCGGAGCCGGCGCTGCCCGCCTTTAAAACCTCCCTCCGCGCCCCCCCCCCGACCGTCCTGCCCGCCCCGGAGGAGGGAGGCGGGCGGGGAGGGGCCGGCCGCCCCCCGCCCCGCCCACGGGTGAAAGAGGGCGGGGTCTTTGGGCTGGCCTCGGGTCTCCCACGTGGCTTAGCCGGGGGGGGGGGAGAGGGTGGAAGGAGAGAAGGGTGAAGGGGGCTGTAAAAGAAAGCGACGGTTCTTTCTTTCTTTTTCTTTCTTTCTTTTTCTTTTTCTTTCTTTTTCTTTCTTTCTGTCTTTCTTTCTTTCTTTCTTTCTCTTCCTCCCTCCTTTTCTTTTTCACCTTTTTTCTTTCTTTTTCACCCTTCCTTCCTTCCTTCCTTCCTTCCTTCCTTCCTTCCTTCCTTCCTTCCTTCCTTCCTTCCTTCCTGGAACCAACTTAAACTGGCTGATATCGGAAAACACTCATCCAAGCCCTCCTTTTTATTTATTTGCCAAATTTAGGCACCCCCTATCTCACTCACAGAGTGACTCCCTCCTCAAATGACCTCTGTCCGTGCTGGCCAATGTGCCCACTGCATTCCCAGGCATGGGGAACCCCCAAACCAACCAGCCTCATCTTAGCCAAGCGGGTGATGCTAACCCAGGACTGAGTGAACCCCTCTTTCCAAGCCCATCCATGGAGCAGAGCCCCAGCACCCAGTAACACCTTCCTCACTCTAGGTGTTGGGAGCTGCAGCCTTCTGGATGCTGGTGGACCCCAACTCCCAACTCGGCCGGCCCAGGGGGAAGATGCAAAAATGCTGGCTGAGCAACAAGACCCCCCCACACACACACACACTGCCCAGCCACCCTCCAGATCTACAAAGCTGCCTCTGCCTTCATTGGAAGCAAGAATGGACAGGCACGGAGAACCGTTGAGCATTTTGCCCGCATTAATCACGAAGCTTAAGTGACCTAAGTTACCGTCATAAATAGAGGAGGGAAGGAGTGAAACATTTGACTGGGTCTTGCTTCTGGGCTGAGAGTCATCTGGGGTTTATTAGCCAAGCCAACCAGCCAACTCGCGGCTGGCTGGATTGTTATGCAAACTCTGGGGGCCAGAGCAGTTGGGAAAAGAAGGTGGCACACCCTTGTCAAGCCACCCCATTAAGGGGTTTTGGCACCTGAGAATGCAGAGCAGGGTCTCAAGGTGTCAGAGCATCTGTTTCACACGCCACAGCCCCCTCTTCCCCCCCCACCCCATCATCCCAGCCGGCTGCAAAATTGCAGGAGCCTTTGGTCATCGCAGCAGGCCAGCTGTGGGGGATGGCGTCAACGTGTCCGTAGCTGTCCTTTCCCTGCCCTCCCAATCCAGCCTCTGGGGCATGGTGGAAGAGGCTGCCCCCTTGCCTGCCCTTGAGAGACAGCGAGGGAAAGAGAAATTAAGGAGAAGCTTCCCAACAGGGAGGACAAATTAACCAATGGAACGACTTGCCTCCAGAATTTGTGAGGGCTTCGTCACTGGAGGCTTTGAAGAAGAAACTGGACAGCCACTTGCCCGGAATGGTATGGGGTTTCCTGCTTGAGCAGGAGGTTGGGCTAGAAGACCTCCAAGGTCCCTTCCAACTCTGTTTTTCTCTTAAATGCAAGGGTGCCCCTACTCGAGGCCAGCCTATATCTTGGTGTCTTGGCTGGAGATGCATCAGGCAGATGTTAGCTTCTCCAGCTGGACTTCTGCTTTTCCGTTTCCTGCCCTGCTGATCAGCTCTTGGCCGTAGCTGCACCAGATTGCCAGCAATGGAGGGTCTGTCAGGTTCTGAGGATGCCAGGCCTGCAGAGTGTCCCCACCACGAAGCCCCCCACCTCTTTGAGTTGTCTATAAATGGACCTCCCTTTTCCCTTTGGCTGGAGGCAGAATCTGGGAGGGAGGGGTGGTGGGCTGGTGGCTGGGCATTAAGTGGCACGGGCTTTGGAAAGGAAAGCGTGGCTGCCAACAGCAGCGCCAGCCACTTCAGCGGGACAGAAAGACAACTTCCGCTTGGACTAATTGTTTCATCTGAGTACAGCTCCCCAGAGAAGAGGCTGGATCCCAGCCGGCCGTCCCCTCCCCAGACTTCCCCTACAGGCGTCATGTTGGGATTTTGGCTGGGGCTGTGCCAGATGACTGTCTGCTGAACCCTGAGCCAAGGCCCCGACGGGCCGAAGACTGTCCGCTCTCTTCCCAAGCAGGATTGATTTGGAAGATATTCAGGTCCCCTTCCAGTATCTGAGGGGCTGCCCCAAAGAAGAGGAGGGGGTCAAGCCATTCTCCAAAGCACATGAAGGCAGGAGAAGAAGCAGTGGATGGAAACCAATCAAGGAAAGAAGCAACCTGGAACTAAGGAATTTCCAAGGAAGGAAGGAAGGAAGGAAGGAAGGAAGGAAGGAAGGAAGGAGGAAGGAGGCAGAGGAAGGAAGGAAGGAAGGAAGGAAGGAAGGAAGGAAAGAAGGAATGAAGGAGAGAGACAGAGGAAGGAAGGTGAAAAAAGAAAGGAAGGGAGGAAGGAAGGGAGAGAGAGAGAGGCAGAAGGAGAAGGAAAGAAGGAAGGAAGGAGGCAAGGAATCATGAATCCCAAAAGAAAATTGCTATCACTGAAAAACAGCCACTTACATAGAGGGGTCACTGCTATTATTGGGGAGGGGGTGTCATCAGTCGAACTGGCCAAGCTGATTCCACTGGGAAAAGGTGACCCAGCAAGGCAGGGGTGAGATGGGGGACATGAACCAAAGATGCCCGTTTGTCCTCTTCTGGGCTGGGGGGGGGGAAGATGGGCAGTTGAGCTGATGGGAACCAGCCCCGCCTGGGAAGGTCTCTCTGCAGGTTCTTAGGGAGACAAACGGCCACTCCTTCTCAAGGTGAGACATTTCACCCGCCGGGCGATGAGCCCCTCCTGTCTGTGAGGCAGAAAGCCTGCGGCCTTAACGAGGGACAGGCGACGGGGACTTCCTTTCCCAGCCTGTGGGGAGCCTGGGAAGCACACTTTGCAAGTCAAAGGGGCAAGCCGGCCTCCCTCCCACCCAGCGGTGGCCTTCGAAATCTCACACCCCGCAGCCACCTGCTTCTCTGGCTCTCCTTCAAACATTCCCCCCCTTCGTGCCACCCTCCCCCCCAAGGCCCGTGTCTCTGGGGTTATTTTGGGGGCTGGCTCGGAGGCCTCTCTGCCCTGCCCATGCCCCCTTGGCCTTGCGGGAAAGCGGTTGGTGTGTTTCATCCAGACAAAGCAACCAGCTCACCACCCTCAGCCCTGCTTCTCCGCCCGGCTGACTTCAGAAGCTTTTGCAAACCCAGGATTAGAACAAAACAGGTGGGGTGGTGGAAACAATGCAAAAAAGGGAGGGGGAGAGAAACAATAGGTCGGAGACACATGTGTGCAAAGCCTGGGTTGTCGTCTATCTCAGGCAGGAAGTTTGAAGTGAGCTTGAGGGACGTCAACAGGCAGATCCTGGCTTGCGACAGCACTGTTCGGTTCCTTCAGCCTGGCGTGGATCTGCTGAGCCTTTCAGGATGGCCTGGTCAAGATCCAAGCCAGGCACAGATTCCAGGAACGACCTTGATCGGACACTCCCGTGGGGAGAAGAAGGCCAAATGCATCAAGATGGCCCTCACCATCAGGCAGTTGAAATCTTGCCCTTTAAAAGAAAAAAAGAAGTTATGTCCACTACTGATGGTTCTCGTCTTACGACCACAGTTGAGCTCCAATTTTATGTTGCTAAGCAAAATGGGTTCAGCGAATTTTGCCCCATTTTATGACATTGTTTCTTGCCACCGTTGTTAAGGGAAGCACTGCGGTTGCTAAGCTGGCAACCCGCTTGTTAATCTGGTTTTCTCCGTTGACTTGGCTTGTCAGAAGGTTGCCAAAAGGAGGATCACATGACCTAGGGACACGGCAACCGTCATAAATGTGAATCAGATGCCAAGCGTCTGGATTTTGATCAGGTGACCACGGGGAGGCTGCAACGGTTGTAAGCGTGAAAAACGATCCTGCTATTTTTTCCCCCCAGTGCCGTTGTAACTTCGAACGGTCACTAAATGGACTACCTGTGTCTTACTGTGACCCCTGCTGTGGACACCTCTGCTTTTCGTTGTAGGGTAGAATAACAATCTCTTTAACGACCCTGTCAAGTTTCTCTCCTGGCTTCTTAACACTCCATAAAACCAAGGATGGGCTGTTTTGAGTTCCTTTTCCCACGCTTTCTGTTCTTGAGGCTACTTGAAGTTCCCCCTTTAACAGCTGGCTCTTTCTTTCAAGGTCAGCTCCACCGTTCTGGAGACAGTCCCATGATCCCCAGCCAGCATGACCGAAGCAAAGATGGGAGAGGGATAAGGGACCACTACGTGGCAGAAGAAGGCGGTGCTCAAAACGTGCCTGTGGGTTTCACTTGGGTCATTTGGTTTAGGACAGGGTTAGGATTAGGGTTAGGGTTAGATGCATTGGGACCCTACAAAGTTAAAACTGGTTAATGTGTTGGGGAGCTTATCGCTTCACCAGTAAGCAAAGACGTGGGACAAAGGAGGGGGGGCTTTCTTTTCAGAAAAACTGATTCCCCGTTAAAAGAATTTTATTTCTTCTTTTCTGGTGGGTTGAATGGAGTTTTGTGGCGGCCCCTGCAGGAGTTCCCTCTCTCCCTCCCTTTCCCTCTCTCTCTTTTTCTCCCTCTCATTCTCTCCCTCTTTCTCTCCCTCCCTCTCTCCCTTTCTCTCCCTCTCTCTCTTTCTCTCTTTCTCTGTCTCTCTTGCTCTCTCCCCTCTCTTTCTCTCTTTTTCTCTCTCTTTCCATCTCTTTCTCTCTCTCCCTCTTTCCATCTCTTTCTCTCGCTCCCTTTCTCTCTCTCACACACACACACAGCCCTTCCCCTTCAGCATTTTTCCATCCCCAGCAACATCCACAACCTTCTTAGTTACCCCATTCTTGCCTAGAGAAAAGGGTGGCAGCAACACAACAGGTCCAGAGAAAAAGCTTTCATGCTCTGTGAAAGCAGGTGGTGGGAGGGGATGTCCTCATCACACACACACACACACACACACACACACACACACACACACACGGGTTTCTCATGCATGTCAGTCAAGCTGACTTTTCATACTGGGGTGGAAGAACGAATAAAGGGCACCCACCAAACCTGGGCGGATGGTTTAATCGATCTCCAACATTTTGGTTTCCATCCTCCTTTGTGGCTGAGGAGCGCCGATCTTCTCAGATGTAGAACTGGCTTGGACAGTCCTAAGCCATCAATCTGATTTATTTTATTTTATTTATTTATTAGGCTTTCACCTTTCTTGCAGCGAACATACATAATATTCCTTCCCCCTCCTATTTTCCCCACCACAACAATCCTGCAGAGAGAGAGAGAGAGAGAGAGAGAGAGAGAGAGAGAGAGAGAGAGAGAGAGAGAGACTGGCCAAAAGTCACTCAATTGGATTTCAGGCCTAAAGTGGGACTGGAACTCAAAGTCTCCCGGTGATTGGCCAAAAGTTACCCAGCCAGCTTTTATGGCTAAGGCAGAACTAGAATTCACCATCTCCTAGTGATTGCCCTAAAGTCACCCCAGCTGTCTTTCATGCTTAAGGCAGGACTAGAACTCACCATCTCCTGGTTTGTTAGCCAACTCCTTAACCACTGCACCAAACTGACTCCTTGATTGTTAACCAAGCTACAACGGCTGGACTCATTCAATGCCTTAAGCCCTAACTAAGCAATGATATGGTTTTAGCACATTGGGTGAATGTAACCACCCAGGCCGGTAGTTCAGATTTGAGGCAAGGCAAGAGGCATGTTTAAATGAAATGAAATTCTTTCGTGATGGAATTGATCGTTTCAGAAGCAATCCGTGCTGTGGGTAGGGTGCCCTAGTGGTTTGCTTGTTTTCTAAAAAGGAGAGAAGGGGGGGTATATGTATGTATATATGTATATATGTATATATGTAGGTCTTTGGTTATTCAGGTTTTCTCCTGCGTCAAATTGGAAGTGTCTTGGCGACTTTTCGACGAAGTCTCATTCGTCATCTTCAGGCTGGTGTTTTCGGCTTCGTGCTTCTAGGAGCACGAAGCCAAAAACACCAGCCTGAAGATGACGAATGAGACTTCGTCGAAACGTCACCAAGACACTTCCAATTTGACGCAGGAGAAAACCCGAATAACCAAAGACCTACATACAAACACCCGTGAAAACCTCAGAAAACAAATATGCATATATGTATATATGTACATTTTACTGAAAAGTCCACTCAAAAACCCAAGCATGCATAACTGTCATTATCCTGGAATGTGTTCCTCATGGCTAACCAAGGATAAAAATCCCTCCTACTTTTTCCCTGGGGAAAAAGTTATTTAATCTTTTAACCGCATACAAATAAACACTTGGAAGAAATCCGTGTGGGGAAGGGATAAAGAAAGTCTAGCAACCAGGCTTCCATGGAGGGGTTGGATTCCACTTCATTTCGCTCTTCATTTTTATTAATTAACCCCGTTTAATTTGATTTCATAGCTGCTGACCCCACTCTGGGCAGCTTATATTTGAAAAGAATAAAATAACAATAATATTTTACCCCTTTCTCCAAAATAATGAAACTATCATGACATTGTTTTCATAAATATTCTTAAACTAGTTTAAGTTATCCGCATGTTTTTAATTGGGTCAGAATTGAAACATGTTTTTTTTTAAATAATGTGGAACTGTTTCCAAAGATACAAGGAAACTTCCAAAACTCCTGATTGGTGTATAATTCCCTCTGCTCCAGATTGATCTAGAAGATTGATGGAAGAAGAATTTGGTCTGTGACTTCTACAATCAAAAGGGATGTGGCCAGTGGTGGGATTCAGGCAGTTCGCATCACTTCGGCAGAACCGGGAGCTGATTTTTTGTTGCTCAGGCACAGAATGGATTTCCGGAAGCAGCATCCACACAGAGAACTGGTGGTTCACATATTTGAATCCCACCACTGGCCTAGATGACCTACAAGGTCTCTTCCAACTATTCTATTCTATTCTATTCTATTCTATTCTATTCTATTCTATTCTATTCTATTCTATTCTATTCTATTCCATTCCATTCATTTCTATTCTATTCCATTCTATCCTACTCTATTCTTATTCCATTCCACTCCATATTCTATTCTATTGTTTTCTATTGCATTCTGTTTTCTATTCTATTCTATTCTATTCATTTCATTTCATTTCTATTCTATTCCATTCTATTCTACTCTATTCTTATTCCATTCCATATTCTATTGTTTTCTATTGCATTCTGTTTTCTATTCTATTCTATTCTATTCTATTCTATTCTATTCTATTCTATTCTATTCTATTCTATTCTATTCTTTTCTATTCCATTCCATTCTATTCTATTCTAATTTCATTCCATTCCATTCTATTCTATTCTAATTTCATTTCTATTCTATTCCATTCTATTCTACTCTTTTCTTATTCCATTCCATATTCTATTCTATTCTATTCTATTCTATTCTATTCTATTCTATTCTATTCTATTCTATTCTATTCTATTCTATTCTATTCTATTCTATTCTATTCTATTCTATTAATTTCATTTCTATTCTATTCCATTCTATTCTACTCTATTTTATTCCATTCCATATTCTATTCTATTCTATTCTATTCTATTCTATTCTATTCTATTCTATTCTATTCTATTCTATTCTATTCTATTCTATTCTATGGTAGTAATTTTTGTATTGTTTGTTACAGTTTATTTCTTCGAACGCATCCAAATGTTTAATCAAAGGCACCAAATTTTGTTGGCTGCGGCTCCTGAATCTTGCTGAGCGCTCCGGGGAAGTTAGCTGCAGCTCACCAAAATGGATACCTTTCCAGCAATTTTTTTTTTTTTTTTTAGAAAAAGTGCTACCAGGCTTCTGTTTTTTTGGCTACCAGAATCTAACACAGTTTTCTTCCTAGATGGATTGCTTTAAAAAGCCCTTCTTTGCTGATCTAAGCAATGAAGCAAAGGCTGTTTCGATGACATTTCCATCCAGCCATCTGCATTTTGCATTTCCAGCAACACCCGATGTAACACAGAAAGCAGATTTTTCCATAAACAAACATCTGCCTCCTATTTAAAAATAAATTTAGCAATCCAATGACAACTAATTAACCCAAAGAAACAGGCCAAAAACGAGAGCAGCAAAACGGCAGGAGTCAAATCGCTGAAAGAAGAGAGAAGTCAAAATCCAACAAAAGAATTTTTTTTTTAAAAAAAAAAAAGTTATTTTATCAGAAAAAAGAAAAAAGCCCTCTCCAAACAAAATGACAATGGCTTTGATTCCTCGTGCTAGACCACTTTGGTACAAATATTGATTTACTGATTGAAGAACAGGATTAAAAACTGAAGTCACTCTCTCCCTAAGGGACTAATCGTCATCATCTTACATTTTAAGGAGGTACCTGGTTGACACATGGGGTGCTGGCAGCAACCCGTGTCAACCATCAGCATCAGCCAATTTGAACATTCAATTGACTGAGGTTCATGTTTAATAATAATAATAATAATAAACAGAAACAGAAACAGCGATTATCTGCCTAGCATGCAAAGGGCCACCGCAGCTAGGCTAAAGCTTTTCAGAATTAGCCATATATGTGGTTTCAAACCATACAAAGTGAAAATAAGACGAGTTGATGCCTTAAGCACAGCCCAACAATGGTGTCCCTTGGCCCTTCCAATGCTTAATTGACAAGACACCAAGATTCGATAAATGCTGAAAAATAAAATCAAGGATGGTAGTGGAAGAGTTAAGTTAACTCTTCAAACCCACTCCCTTCTAGCACTGATGATGTTACCTAGTTGGGTCATGAAATGTCTGCAAGAAAACCACCCGCTCAGAGAGCACCAAGGACCCCACAGTCCTCCTCCTCCTCCTCTTTCTCCCTGCACACCCCACTCCCTTCTAGCACTGATGATGTTACTTAATTAGGTCATGAAATATCTGCAAGAAAACAGTCAAGCTGAGAGAGCCCCAAGGACAAATTCTCCCCTTGCAAAGGAAAATGGACAGAAGGAAGGAGCCAGGTTGGGCTGGGCAAAATCCCAGAATTCTGCTAGCCAAGTGACATGATTGCAGCTACTAAGAAGATGCCCCGACGCCTTGTCCCTTCTCCAAGTCATCCTACACCCCTGACCCATTTTTCTTTCCACAATGGCCAACAGCCACCTCAAACATCCCGGCCCTTGTTCTCTCGTTCTTCCCCTCGGTTTTCGTTTTTTCTCTCTCTGCTTTTGATTCCCTGCTTTCAGGCCTGGCCTGGAACAAAGAGAAGAGTTTGGCCTCACTGGAGAGAGAAGAAACGAAGCCCCCCCCCCCCCCCCCCGTTGACTCCCAACACCCTCTCTTTCCATTAGCCTTTCAGAAAACAAGCGTCACATTCAGAAGAGGGGATGGGCCTGAACAATCAATGCCCCAGGCATGAGAATCAGGTGTCAGCCGATTCAGGGACCCAAAACTCTTTTTCACTGAGTCCTTTTATTTATTTATTTATTTTATTCTCATTCTCTCTCTCTCTCTCTCTCTCTCTCTCTCTCTCTCTCTCTCTCTCTCTCTCTCTCTCCCTCTCTCTCTCTCTCTTCAAAAAGGACTTGGTATCTGAGATTAGGTTTTCTCCCAGAGGAATTGTTGGCTCGTTATTGTCCTGCTGTCTATGGGAATCAAAAGGCCTCCAAGCCAACCAACAATAGAGAAAGGGATCTCTCATCCAGACTTTGCCAGGGAGAAACTGTTTCTTCTCTTCCTCCTCCTCCTCCTCCTCCTCTCCCTTTTCACTCAGGGTTCAAGAGGCCTAGCTTTTAACCCTGTTTAAAATTCCCACTTTTCGACTTGGGTACATTACCAGGCGGTGTGTCCATGCAACACGTTGCTGGGAGAAGGCCAAGTCCTCTGGAGCAATTCTCCAATTCGGCTTTTTTCTCTCTCTCTGTTGGAATTAAAAGAAGCTCCTGGCTCTTCAATGAATCTGACTGAACCTGGCCTACTTTTATTTTTGGTAAAGAATGCACAATTTGGAACGTGCAAGGATCTACTTGCAGTTTAAGGGACTCGCAAGAGTCTTCCCCAACACCACAATTCGAAAGCATCAATCCTTACAGCCCATATTTCACAGCCATAAATTACTTAACGCTGTTCCTAACCAGATACAAAAGGTGACGTTTCTCCTTGTTAAATTCCATCTCCTTAATTGATCCAGAATCATACTGTAATTCGCTGCCTCCATGCTTGGAAGCTATCAGATACTATCCCTGAGACTTAAACATGCCTTATGTGTGATTGGCATCATCAATCAACTTGTCATGAGTAATTTATTCTTTTCCAGATGAGAAGAAAAACAAAAAAGCTGAAGCTGCCACATCTGCAGTTTCTCTGTACCGAGTGACGTCACTGGTGCTTTAACGGAGCCCCATCGCTTCCATGGATGGAAGACCTCCGATTCTTGTTCCAGATGTGCTCTAAAGCATTTTCCCCCATCTGGAGATTCTTCATCCATGCCTGGTATGTGCAGTTGATGGGAGGATAAACAAGGCACACATACCAGCCGTAGAGCTGAGCCTCGTCTCGTGGAAGTTCTCCCAACAATACGCAATCTGCAAAAACTGCAGCTTCAGCTCATTGATCTGGCTTGATGGTTCCTGTTTCAAAAAGCCTCTGAGATGAGTTTGACATTGCAACGGTCTCTCAGCGATGCGCCGGTCGTCGTTCTGAGGTGGAGAACTCCATCAAGGAGGAAGGAACCTACGAGGAAATGCTTTTCACCAGTGGGTAAGTTAAGGCTGTGAAGTTGTTCAAAGTGGAAGCGTCACATTCCCTGCACCCAGTTTTCGAAGGACAGCCAATCTCGCTTCCCAGCTCAGTTGCTGTTAAACAGGATCCCATCTGTTCAGCAATTGCTGATAAAAGTGCTGGGAAAATACAATTTTGGTGGACACAGTATAAAGAAGTTGTTGAGACTCTGGAAAACAAGTGCAGAGAAGAGCAACAAAGATGGTTAGGAGGCTGGAGGCTAAAATATACAAAGAACAGTTGCAGGAATTGGGGATGTCTACTTTAATGAAAAGAAGGACTAGGATGACAAGATAGCAGTCTTCCAATATTTGAGGGGTTGCCACAAAAAAAGAGGGGGTGTCAGCCTATTCTCCAAAGCACCAGAAGGCAGGGCAGGAAGCAATGGATGGAAACTTAACAAGGAGAGAAGCAAGCTAGAACTAAGGAGAAATTTCCTGACAGTGAGGACAATTAATCGTTGGAACAACTTGCCTCCAGAAGTTGTGGTGCTCCGTCCCTGGAGGTTTTCAAGAAGAGACTGGACAAACATTTGTTCAGGATTGTACAAGGATCCTGCCTTGGGGTTGGACTAGAAGATCTCCCAGGTCCTTTCCAGCCCTAAATTGTATGATTCTAAGTTGCAACTCAGAGTATCTTGAGGGCACTGTTTTTGAGATCCCCTAACCCCCACAAAATGGGAAAGGGGCAGCCTACAGTCCACCATGTGTCTCCCCCCCTCTAGATCCCCAAATTCCTTCAGCTGAAATGGAGCAAGTTGTCTGCCAAAACTACTTTTCCCTTGTTTTTTTTTTTTTTTTAGGCAGGAAACAGACTAAAATGGCAGATTGAGCAGACTGATTGCACTCCATAAACGTGACCCTCCTGTTCCCTTTTTTAAAAAAACAAACAAACATCACCTACCCCCCCCCCAAATTTTTAAAACAAAAACACATCCGCCTCACCCATGGACTTTCCGTCTTTGCAAACGGCAGCCCTCGTGTGAGTAAGAGGCTCCAAATTTTTGGGATGCAAAAATCGCCCAGGGATTCCCCCCCCCCACAAACACACACACACAGCTGCAAGTTGCAGAGAGAAAGCAAAGAAACCAGATTGTGTATCTCAGTTGAGCTAAACTGATACAAGGGGATTTTTCAGGGAGTCCTCAATGACTTATAACCATTCATTCAGAGACTTTTTTTGAAGTTACAATAGGATTGAAAAAAAGTGACATAGTATTCTATTCTATTCTATTCTATTCTATTCTATTCTATTCTTACTCTATATTCTATTCTATTCTATTCTTACTCTATATTCTATTCTATTCTATTCTATTCTTATTCTGTATTTTTATTCTTATTCTATTCTATTCTTATTCTGTTCTGTATTTCTATTCTATTCTTATTCTGTTCTGTATTTTTATTCTATTCTGTATTTTTATTCTTATTCTATTCTTATTCTGTTCTGTATTTCTATTCTATTCGATTCTATTCTTATTCTGTTCTGTATTTCTATTCTATTCTATTCGATTCTATATTTTTATTCTTATTCTATTCTTATTCTATTTTATTCTTATTCTGTTCTGTATTTCTATTCTATTCTTATTCTGTTCTGTATTTCTATTCTATTTTGTATTTTTATTCTTATTTTATTCTTATTCTTATTCTTTCTATTCTATTCTATTCTATTCTCTACACAACATGTGTCAATGGAGTGTCATTATCGTTCCAACAATCTGCTTCAATAGACCAGGTTCCTGAACCCAGTTTCTTCTCAACTTGGTTGCTTCACCTCCCCGATGTAAATCTCCTTCTGGATGAATCAGTCAAGAATTTCCTCCGAGGATTCCCAATTAGTCTCAGCCATGAAAGAATACCAACCGATGATCTACTCCAAAAAACAAACAAACAAAAAAAAACAACCCCAAGGCTCCTAAGACCGTAGGGTCTGTTTCCAAAGCAACATCTCCATCTCCCTCATGGAAGGGGGGAAAACTGGTCAATTACCCCGAGAACAAACCTACGTCCTGAGTTCTTTATGGGGAGCCTGAATTTTTTCCCTTGCCTTCGCCATTCCAGCCGAGTCGAAAGGGCCACCATGTTACCGTTAATCAGTCAGAAACTCTTGCACAAAAGGAGGACTGAGAGCTCTTTGTTTGGGCGTCCTCGGTCTTGAGAGCCACGTAAGGAGACGAGGAGGGAGAGCTGGCCAGCAGAGATTGGCATTGCCAGGGCAATGGTGCCGGGAAGCTCTTAATTGGGACGGATACTCTAGTGAGAAGTCGGGCAGAAGAATAGAAGGTTACATCCGCCTGGAAGAGACTGGCACAATGGTGAGAACTGGCTTGGCTTCCAAGTGCAGGAGGGAAACCTGCCAAAGACGGGCACATGAGCGGCATCCTAATGAGGATTAGGACAGTAGGCTGTTCCCAAAGGAAGAGAAGGAATCTATTACTCTGTTCCTACAAATTTCAGCCACCCTGTGGGGTGGCCAACTGTCCAGCCCTGCCAGATCGGATAGGGTAGATTAATGGTCTGTGGTAAAGACCTTTGGGTGAAGAGCAATAGTAATAGCACTTAGATTTATATATCACTTCACAATGCTTCACAGCCCTCTCTGTGGTTTACAGAGTCAGCATATCGCCCCCAACAATCTGGGACCTCATTTTACTGATCTTGGAAGGATGGAAGGCTGAGTCAGCCTTGAGCTGGTCAGGATCGAACCCCTGACAGCGGGCAGAGTTAGCCTGCAGACAGCTCCTAATGCTGTCTAGGGAATGGTTAGATAAGAGAGAGCATGGCCCAGAGTTGGATAATGGGCAGGGGAAGAGGCTCAAAAGAAAGAAAATAACAGAATAACAGAGTTGGAAGGGATTTTGGAGGTCATCTAGTCCAGCCCCCTGCTCAGGCAGGAAACCCTATACCATATCAAATAAATGGTTGTCCAATCTCTTTGTGAAAACCTCCAGTGTTGGAGCACCCACAACTTCTGGAGGCAAGTCGTTCCACTGGTTAATTGTTTTCACTGTCAGAAAATTTCTCCTTCGTTCTAGGTTCTAGGCTCACGTTCTCCTGAGCTTGGGGTAGAATGTTCTAAGGTCAAAATTGGACATGTAGACCTCCAAATATTTTGCACCCAATCCACCCCCCTTTTGGGTGTGTGTGTGTGTGTGTGTGTGTGTGTGTGTGAAAGCATTTACAGGCTTGAGTTGTGCCTTTGGAAGTCACAAGGAGCCATCTGCTTCGTGTCTTCACACACGGACAAGTTCTGTCAACACCAGTGAGAAGCGGTTGGTCAACCCACAAAGCGTTGAGTTGTTGACTTTAATTTCCAAAGTGTCGTTCTGGCTCTTTAGTTCTGCACAGTGTTTCTCAGGACCAGTTAAGGTGACGGGACCAACAGCAATTTCCACACAAGGCTTTGGGGATTTACAAATCGAGCAAAATGAGTCAGAGAAATGTGACATTTTGGTGGCAAAAGGCAGAGATGATCAGCCCAAACTTCCAAACCCCCCCAAAAAATATTTGGGGGGGTGGGAGGAAAGAAGGGGAAGAATAGATGGAAAAAAGGAACTCAGATCTTACATCTTTGGCTGATGCTGCATAGTGAATCATATTCCCAGTAACATTATCAAAGCTTAAATCTGCCTTTTTAATCACATTATCCTATTCTATTTTAAACAACCTTCACAGGAAATTGAAATTTGCTTCTATGGAGGCGAGAACATCACACTGGGAAATCCTAATTTCTTTGTGCTGCAACAATCTCTCTTTTTCGCCAATTAGAACACACACCAAAAGTGGAGAAATACATTTCCAGGGAAGGAAAGCCTAGACAGACATAACACAATCTTCAAAACAAACCTCCAACCACAAACTGTGGCAAACCTGAACATGGGCCACGTACAAATAGGTGCGCCCTCTTGCTCCATTGTGCACAAGGTGAAACAAAGTAGGGAAGGAAAAAAAAAAGTTAAGTGTTTCCAGAGTTGCTCAACATGAGAGACATCTGGAATAAATTTAACTTCTGGTAAGTTGGCAAACTGAAAAAGAATTAAGAAAAAAAGAAAAACCACAACAACGCACTGGACTAGCTATAAAGGGGATAATCGAATCAAATTGCTTGGACTGGACGCTGGGAAGATTTCGCTTGTGAGTCTGTGATTGGTTTTTTTGTTGTTGTTTTTTTTTTGACTCAGTTCCAAGAACTATCACTTCGCTATCAGGCTGAAGTGCTGTTATCTCACAGAATTGTGTTTGTTTTCCAGGACCATCAGGAACAGAAGTGAACCCAAAGCCCTCCTCCTCCTCCTTTTTGCTCCCACACGCCAGGGACCTAGAGCCATCTGCTCCCGGAGGGATTTCTAAATTTCCCAGGGTTGTGATGTTCGAGAGAAACAGCAGGTGAGGAGGGGGGAAGGCTAGTTAAACAGTGATGAATCCTGCAGGCCAGATGCGAAAGGGATGAGACAAGGTATGAGAGGCTGTGAACTAGCCCATGGAAAGTTTTCCCAGCTGCATGGGTCTCATTAAGCTCACGGTGCATCCACTGCTCTCCGTACGGACAACAAAAGCAGAGCTGTTAAGTGGAATTAGACAGCCACTGCTCTTTAACACTTGACAGATGGAACTTGGCTGGTGTTTGGCTGGTCTCTCTCCAGCCTTCTGGCCCACTTCTCTTGAGATGGAGTCTCGGACAGGAAATCCTGAGCCACAGGATAACAGAGTTGGAAGGGACCTTGGAGGTCATCTAGTCCAACCCGCTGCTCAGTCAAGAAACCTTAGGTCATTTCAGACAAAGGGTTGTCCAATCTCTTCTTAAAAACGTCCAATGTTGGAGCAACTTCTGGAGGCAAGTGGTTCCAATGATGTTCTTACAGCCAGGAACTTCCTCCTTCATTGTAGGTTGCTTCTCTCCTTGGTTAGTTTCTAACTGTTGCTTCTTGTTCTGCCTTTATGTGCTTTGGAGAATAGGTGGACCCCCCTCTTCTATGTGGCAACCCCTGAGATATAGGAAAACTGCTACTTCTTCTTTTCATTAAACTAGACCTACCCAATTCCAGCAACTGTTCTTTCTATGTTTACAGCTTGAGGTGGACCATGAAGAGGCAGGAGACGGATGAGAAGGTCTTCTTCAAATGGGAGACCCTCCTATTTGGCACCGGCTGATGGGTTGGAGCCATTTTTTTTACCTCGAGGACCACTGAAGAGGTCTCCTTGAGATAAAAAAACACCAAAAAAAGATGACCAGTTCTTTCTGATGAGTAGGCCCCTCAAGAACATTAAGATTGAGTGTGGGCTCTCCAGAAGTTGTGAATGCTCCAACACTGGAGGTTTTCAAGAAGAGATTGGGCAATCATTTGTCTGAAATGGTATGGGGTCTCCTGCCTGAGAAGGGGGTTGGACTAGAAGACCTCCAAGATCCCTTCCAACTCTTCTGTTATTCTCTGTGAGTTCGTTATTGCTTTCTTCAAAGGACCTTAAAAAAAAATCTATGCAAAGCCAACACGGGTAGTTACTTCTTGATTGCCCAGTATCCTCAATTGTTTCTCCTTGCATGTTTGGGAGAAAAAGAAAAAAAAATGTTCCCCAGACTTATGCCATCTCAGTGAGATTTTGGGGTCTGCTGGGTGGGATTCCTATCAATAAACATGAGCTTTGTGGCTGGCGCCTGGCTTCCCAGCATGTCAGCTCCCTGTTTTGTTTTCTTTTTAATTGGAAAAATATTTGATTAAGAGTCCAGTGGAGCAGGGGAGGAAAGGTGCTAAGGGAAGTTTTGGGGTCCCTGCAAATCCTGCCGTCCTCATCTAACAAACCCGCTATTCCAGAAAGTGCCAAAGCTTGAAGCAAAACAAATGGGAAAGGAGGGTGACTCCAAAACTTGTTTTCATTTGTTGAAGAAGTGTGAGTCCCTTCCTCCTTGGTGGCAGGCAGGAGCCCATCTGCCTTCTGGGTCTTCCCAGGCAATGCTCCTGAGAAAATCCACGTGGGATCCTCAACACGCAAAGTGGTCCTGCTGGGATCAAGTGGGAGATTTAACACGACTACCACCATCGGCCAGCCAGCCGAGCACCACAAGCCCATTGCACAAACAGCAGCCCAGCCCAGCCCTGCGGTTTCCCTGGGCTGAGCAGAAAAGAGAAGGGTTTATCTTTCAGACAATCCTTTAACCCGGTTGCTACTTGCCCAGGTTCGTCAGACGTGGCAAACCAGAGGCGCTGTAGGGGATAAACAGCCCACTGTTCAAAAGCCATCTCAACAAGGCTTGAATTTCTGCTTCCATAGAATGGACCGGTTCCTCCCCTTGCTGGCTGCCCCCACAGCCCCTGCTTTCCCCCCCCCCCATTGATAAAGGGGGTGTTGGCATGTTCCTTCCCCAAAGCAAAAAACTGGCTGGGAGGCACCTTGTGAGAGGAACACACCTCATCCACCGTTCCAGCTCTTTGCACTGCAGAAGGCAGAGAACATCCGAAGAACGGCTGCAGGACTTGGGTTTGGCTAGTCTAAAGAAAAGAAGAAATAGGAGTGACATGACAGCAGTCTTCCAGTATCTCAGGGGCTGCCCCAAAGAAGAGGGAGTCAAGCTGTTCTCCAAAACACCTGAAGGCAGGACAAGAAGCAGCGGATGGAAACTTATTTGTAAGTTATCTCCTGAAGCCAAAAAACCCCCACTCAACATGCACATCCAGCCTTTCCATCTGCCAACTAGACTGGCTAATGCACTCAACCGATGAGGCTAAGATAATAACAGGTAAACATACCTGAGAAGTGCATTGCTGCAGCAGAGGAGGGGGGGAACCCAGACTACTACAAACAGGCAAGCAATTCAAAAACAAAAATTGCACCAGTGCAATTTACTCTTGGCCGTGAAAAATAAGTAATTAAAGTAGCAGACCTCCCTAAAATGCTCAGGCACCCCAAAAGACCTTGCACAAGGGCTATGGTTCCTTTACAGTGGGGAATTTTTTTTTTTTTTTGCAAAATTGACCACCAGCCATCAGCATCTGTCAGGCCCCTTCTGTTTCCCAGGATATTGAAAACATAACTATTTAAGAATTCCCTGCTCTGCAGGATGGAGGGAAACAGACTATTTATTTTCCAGCAAGATCCTTTCCTTCTGCCTCAGTGTGTAGTTAGGCCAGCAAAAGAAAGAGACAAAGACTTTCATTGAGGACCCGGTGATTTGTCCCAGTAACTGAGAAGACGGCCTGCATTTTGTCCTTTAATTGTTCCCTGTAATTAGGAAACCTCCTTTTTTCTCCGCTAGTCAATGTCCCTATTAAATTAATCCCCTCATTTGAGAGAAAGGGGTGGGTGCGAAGCAGGGACATCTGTAAGATATCAAAAAAGCAAAAGACAAAATCCAAGATGGCAATTTTGATGGCACTGTTAGGCTTTTTCTATCTATCTATCTATCTATCTATCTATCTATCTATCTATCTATCTATCTATCTATCTATCTATCTATCTATCTGCTCTCTCTCTCTCTATCTATCTATCTATCTATCTGCTCTATCTATCTATCTATCTATCTATCTATCTATCTATCTATCTATCTATCTATCTATCTATCTATCTATCTATCTATCTATCTAGGAAGTACGGGGGCTCAGCAGTTAAAGACACTGGGCTTGTCAGTTGGAAAGTTAGAGATCCAAACACCACATGATGGGATGAGCTCCTGTTTCTTGCTCCAGGTCCTGCCCACTGAGCAGTTTGAAAGCATGCAAATGCGAGTAGATAAATAGGTACCACTTTGTGGGAATGTAACCACGCTCTGTAACATCATGCTGACCACACGACTGCAGAAATGTCTTCAGCCTTGCAAGAGAGATAAGCATTGTCTCCCCTAGTCGGCAAAGACTAGTGGGGCTTTCTTCCTCCAGTTGTTCCTTGCCTCTGGCTGGCTGCTGGACTCAAACAGAGGCAGATGTTTGAGTCCTGCAAGATGCCAATTCCCACCTCTTCATTGTCTATTGTGGGAAAGGCCAAACTCGCAGCAACAGAGGGCTAGTTCTGTTTACAATTTCAGGGGAAGAAGCTACCATCAGCTTGGTTTGTCTTAGAACAAAGGGCCTTGTGGAGCATGCCAGTGAGGTCGCAACTCTCTCCGTTTCTTCTCTTTCAGCATCACCAGGAGACAAATGGAAAACACATTTCTCCCTCGTCCTCGCCTCCTTTATTTCACAGGCTGCAAATCAAGAACAGCTGCTTTTGCTGATGTCCTGCCTCAGATGCAATGGGGATGGATTTCTGGGTCTCCTGAGAATGGATGATCTACTACGTCCAGGTATGTGGAGCTGGGAACTTGTTCCTGACAGTCTAGGTTGGTTGCTGCGAGTGAGTGCGAAGGGGGGAATGCGTTCCCACAAACACAAGCCATTGTCTCCCCACAGGTGTCTCTCTCTCTCTCTCTCATCCTCACCAGCCTTCATCTGGGATGATGTTCTCACTGGTTCTCATCAACCGCTTGGCCAGATGGAGATGGACGGAGGCAGGAACTGGAGGAAAATCTCAGCTGAGTAATAGCAATAGCAATTGCACTTAGACTTATATACCGCTCCACAGTGCTTTATAGCCCTCTCTAAGTGGATTACAGCATGTTGCCCCCAACAATCTAAGTCCCCATTTTACCGACCTCGGAAGATGGAAGATGAGTCAACCTTGAGCTGGTCAGGATCGAACTCCTGGCAGTGGACAAGCCTGCAATACTGCATTCTGACCTCTGGGAGGGAGGGCGGGAAGGAAAGAAGGAAGGGAGAGAGGGGGGAGGGCAATAGCAATAGCACTTATACACTGCTTTACAGCCCTCTCTAAGCGGTTTACAGAGTCAGCCTCTTGCCCCCAGCAATCCGGATCCTCATTTTACCGATCTCGGAAGGATGGAAGGCTGAATCAACCTTGAGCTGGTGAAAATCGAACTGCAGGCAGTGGGCAGAATTAGCCTGCAATCCTGCATTCTAACCAGTGCGCACGTTTCTCCATTGCTAAACAAAGCAGAACTTCTCGAGAAGGTAGCACCACCAACCGTGCAGATTTGCAAACCCTGTGCCAATTCGCATCCAGCCTGTGACTGAAGCTTCCTTTTCTAGGAATTGGAGACATCCAACTTCTCTGTTTCTCTACGTTCACTCCTTCTCTGCTTTCAAAGACCCTGGTGAAACAGAGTCACAGACCAGCTCCACCTTATCTGAACGGGGGATCCCTGGTGGTCACTCAAGATGATGTGCCCTCTGCCAGGCCACGTATGTTCAGAGAGAGAGATGTTGTGGTTGCTGATATTTAGAAAGCAGGAGCAAAGCCAGAGATGTCCTCTCCTTTTGCTCTTCACCACCCCGTCTTCTTCTTCCTCCATCCCCACCAGGCCACCCTTCCAATCTGCAGTGCAGAGAAGGGCAATGAGCCAGAAGAGACTCCAAGGGATCACACAGCCAGCCAATGTCCAAATCTCTTGGACACAGCCTGGAAGCCGCTGACTCTTCTAACCCAGTTTCCCAGGCTTTCAGAGAGAGAGAGAGAGAGAGAGAGAGAGAGAGAGAGAGAGAGAGAGAGAGAGAGAGAGAGAGAGAGAGAGAGAGAGAGAGAGAGAGAGGCCGGCTGAGCAGTCTTAAACCATCTCTCCTCTTGTCTTGGGAAATCAGATTCATGAGCTAGATAGAAAAATATGAGCGGAAGTTTCTTCTCCCAAGTTCTGCTAATGGAGCAAAGCTGGAGGAAACGATGAGCTAATTCCACCTACAATCCCACCCGCCCCCCTCCCAGCTATGCCTTCACTCTGCTTAGAAAGCATTGACCCCGGGGGGGGGGGTTGGGTCAGGAGGAAGATGAGGAGGGGGGGTGGTCCCTGCAGCTACCATCTGTGGCTTGCTCCAACCTGAGGCTCTGGAGTCCCAAGAGAAGGGTGCTGTGGAATGCAAGCAAAAACAGGGCTCAGGGCTCATCTGTGGCTGGTTCTCCACTGATCTTGCGCATTGCCGTATTTGGCAGCAAAGCAAGGTCCCCCCCAGCTGATGTCTCGCAGGTCTTCACGGTGGCCACCTTTGCTTTCTGATCTTTTCCCATGACTTTAACTGCCAAGAGTGAGAGAAAGAGAGAGAGAAGAGAGATTGAGGAGAGAGAGAGAGAGAGAGAGAAGTAGAGAGTTAAAAAGGGAGAGAGAGATTAGCTAAAGAGATAGATAGAGATAGAAGAGATAGATAGATAGATAGATAGATAGATAGATAGATAGATAGATAGATAGATAGATAGATAGATAGATAGATGAGAAAGAGAAGTTGGAGGTAGAGAAAGAGATGGCTAGAGAGAAGGAGGGAGAAAGAAGGGAGATGTAGAGATGGATGAATGGATGGATAGAAGGAAGAAAAGAAGAGAAAGAGAGGGAGAGAACAGGAACTGTTTTAAAAAGTACAGCAAAACAAATGGTTAAATGATCATTTAAATGGAAAGAAGGGAAATTTAAAATAGAATCATAGGGTTGGGAGGGACCTTAGAGATCTTCTAGTCGAACCCCTTGCTCGAGCCGGAGATGTTATGCCATTTCAGCCAAAGGGTTGTCCAATCTCTTCTTGAAAGCTTCTTGAAATAAAGAAATACACAGGTGGAAAAAAAACAAAACAAAACAATCACCACCAAAGATTGAGATGGAGCTTCTGCTAAACAATATGAAGTCCTCAGACTAAAACTCTGCATTTTCCCTGCCTTTCAGTCACTGCTCCAGAACTGGGAAACCTCTCCAGACCTTCCCATATGGATCTTGGAGTGGGTTCTTTGGCGTGACTGCAGAGTGGACTGGAAGAGATGTCACAAGGTTGCAAAATGACACCCCTACACAGGTGCATCTGTGAGACACGGTGACTCTGTGGAGTCCAAGCTGTCCCCAGAAGGCCCCACACGGTCCACTTTTTCCAGATCTTCCAACATTGCTTCGATATTTCTCCGTTGGGATGTGCAATAAGCAGATGGCAAAACGCAGACGCCGGCTGCAAACAGCCCTGAGCAGCGGGAAGGTTACGAGTGGGAGAGAGGGCAGGAGAGGAAGAAGCAAATAAAACTCTCTCCAGATGTTCTGATGAGAGAAAAGGGAGTTAGCAGCTGGATGGGCGCAGAGAGAAGCCCTCTCCCTTTACAAAGTCGCTTCTGCATCATTTATAGCCACGTTTTCTTTGCAGAATTCGGCTTGTGTGCTTGGCCGAAGAGAAAGCATCTGTTCAAGGCTCAGCTCTAGCATTTCTTACCCCTGCAAATCAGCCTGGCCACCCTATTCTTTCTTTCTGGACTTCTGAGCTGGTTCCAACAGGAAGTGTTTACCCAAAGTCATCAGGCTCCAGAAACCAAGAAAGACATATTGAGGTTCTTCTAAGCAGCCTCCTTTATTGTTCCTCACCTATAGACAGAAAACTTGCCAAACCAAAGCAGACGACGTCCACCCTAAAACAGCTACTCCGGGAACCATTGAGGAGGAACTGTCTTCAATCTCTTTCTCACACACAAACTCTCTAAACTGTGTTGTCTCTTCCTCCTCCTCTGGAATTCACTCCCTCCCCTTCCTCCTGGGACTTTAGGACCGGCTACGTAGCAACCATTCAAACTACCTGAAAAAGGGGACTTATGAACCATACCCAAAGTTTCAACAATTCCCTTCCCATGCTCATGTGATCACACCTCAAGTGCTTGGCAACACAGCCACATACATGGCTGTTTGCAACGTTTCACAGACCTGGGAACATATTTTACAATGGTTTTGCCCCAAACTGGCAAATAAACTTCCAGTTTTTGGCAAAACTGCATCCGTAGTGAACAATGGATTTGCGCTTACCACTGCCACAAGGAAAGAAAAGGAAAAAGGAAAGAAAAGGAGAAAGGAAAGGGGGAAGAGAAGAGAAGTCAAGTTAAGTCAAGTCTATGGAGATTTTCAATCATCCAGGTCATGGTTGTCCCAAAGATGCTTTTCTGAAAGGCAACAAGATCTTCTTGGTTTTTTTCCTTGAAAACGTTTCACTTCTCATCCAAGAAGCTTCTTCAGTTTTCAAGGAAAAAGCCAAAAGTCCAGTTGCCTTCCTTTTGGAGGGGGGAAAGCACCTTTGGGACAAAAAGAGAGAGAAAGAAAAGAAAAGCAATTTCCCATTGCTTCTGAAAAAGTCCCTTTTCTTTTACAGATAAAAGCCCATTTTCTTCCTGTTTTCTTTCTCCTCTCTCTGTCTCTCTCTCTCTGTGTGTGTGTGTGTGTGTGTGTGTGTCTCTTTCTTCCTTAGGAAGCCATTTGCTTGAGACTAATTGAATTTTCTGCCCCAAGGGAAACAGAGAGAAGCTGGGAAGGCAGTTAATGCTCACTCCCGCCAGGGGCAAGGAAAGACCCAGCCCTGTTAACTGGTCCAGGGACCTCCTTCTCCGGCTTAACCAAACCCCTGTGTTTGTCCCCCCTTGTTAAGGAGGAGGGGGCATTGATTCTTTGGACAAGTTTCTCTTTCAGGTCACCTACTGCCCCCTTTCCCCACCCACCCACCCAATCCACCCTCCCTCTATGTGTGTGTGTGTCTTCTTTTATGCCAGCGGCAGCTGGTAGGTCGCAAAGGGGACGGGCATCCATTGTCCTTTGACATACTTTTAACATTTCTTTACAGAAATGGGTAAAAAAAAAGTGGGGTGTCTTAGGGTGGAAGAAGCCCCTCTCCTTCCTCTCCCCTCCTTCCCTCCCTCCCCATCCACATACATTTCCTGGAAGGAGGGGGGTGCCCTTCTCTGCAAAGGAATGAGAAGGGGGAGGAAAGGAGGGCGGGGGCCAGTGTCAGAAAAGCCATCAACTCGTGGAAATGTTTCGGAGGTATGGAAATTGGGTGGGATGGGCTCCCTTGGTCAGGGGGGTGGGTGGGAAGGAGAAAGGCTGGAGGGTAAGAGAGCAGATGGTGCTGAGGATATGGGGAGGGGGGGGTTTAAACATAGGGACCCCGTTCCATTCATACAAGGCGCTTGCTTTGAGCCACCAAGAAATTGCTAAGAAAGGTTTAGAGCTCCAGCAAAGGAGGCCGGGGGGGGCGTGGGGGGGGTTCTCTCCAACTCTAACAAAAGGGGGTCTTTCTTTGCAAACACACCCCCATCCCAAACAGGAAGGGCTCACTGCTGCGGGCATCAGTTTGGCTCTGAGGTACCATAAAGCCTTCTCTGCTTGGGCCATCTGCACTTTCCCACGTCCTGCCGCAGAACCCCGGCTTCTGTAGGGGAGGATGGGAAGCAATGAACCAGCATGCAGGGGTCATCTGGCCAGATCTGATTGAACCAGTTCTGGAAGACTCTATGCACCCAATGGACAGGTATCTCTTAATCTTGCAGGATCTGGTCATAAGTGCAAGGATCTGGCCATACATCACTTTTTCCCCCGCTGCTATTTTAACTTTGAACGGTCACCAACTAAGTTGTAAGTCGAGGATAACATGTTGTACTAGGTACAACATGTGGTAGGAGGACAGCTGGACCCTACCCCACATCTTTTGATGTAGCAGATCTGCTTTTATAGCATCCAGATAGACATTTTCAAAAGCACCAGAAGGCAAGACAAAAAGCAACGGGTGGAAACTTACCACAGAGAGAAACAAGTCTAGTGTGCCTGCTTACTGAATACCACCTCCAGGACTGGCACAAAAGATATCTTGTTTAGCGCGATGGCGGTGACATAAACCTGGTTTCAGGTAGATCTGGGTTCAGTTAGCATGCGTTGAAGGACACCAAGCAAGTTGAAGGCGACAGAATTTCATTTTTCACGTGTGCCAATGTGCCCACAGTAAAAAATGACAATAATCGTTATCTCATCTTGAAGATGAGCTTCAAGGCAACAACATTCAATATGTTTACTCGTCTTCTTCAATGGATGGGATTGTCCAACGGATGGAAACTAATCAAGGAGAGAAGCAACCTAGAACTAAGGAGAGTGAAAATAATTAGCCAGTGGAATAACGTGCCTCCAGAAGTTTTGAATGCTCCCACACTGGAAGGTTTTAAGAAAAGATTGGACAGCCATTTGTCTAAAATGGTTATGGGGTCTCCTGCTTGAGCAGGGGGTTGGACTAGAAGATCTCCAAGGTCCCATCCAACTCTGTTATTCTGTCTGTTCTGTTAAATGGGAAGATGCCAGCTTGATTTCCAGCAGCTTTTGAAGACATTTTTCACAACTGCAGTATAGAGATTGGCGGTGAAACCACATTTTTTTAAAAATAATGTTCCTCTCCTTTCTCTCTCTCCCTTGAATCCCAAACTTTGCTGGCCTCTGCTTGACTCAGATTTTGCTTTCACTTGTCTTTCTCCCAGTCCTGTCAAACATTGCTGGGTCAAACCTTTCTATTTTAAAACCCAGCACCCTCCCCAGTCTTCCCCTGAGCGCTAAAACAGGCTGATGTCTAAATATTTGCCTAACTATTCTTAGCCCAACAGCTAAGCAGGCGGCAGCCTTTGGGGCACATGGATGTCCCCATGGCTGACGTTATACGGACCACCGCCGCAGATGCGCGATTTGGGGCAAGGAAATTGGCCTCTTCCCCCCCCCCATGCATGTGTGGCATCTGACAGGAGGAGCTGGGAGGCTGGAGACTGGAAGTGACTTCTGGAAAATCAAATTTTTCTTGGCAGGGATGCCTCAGTTGAGTTGCAAGTGGGAGGATTCTCACAGGGATGGTTGCGGAATAGGTTCCGTCTGCTGCTTGCTTTGATTGCAGGAGACATTTTTTGTTTGTTTGTTTCTGAGAATATATTTCTGCAGACTTTCTGTTCTGTCTTCCCCCTTCAAAATACAAAAACCCTTGACATATAACCGTTCGTTTAGCGACCGTTTGTAGTTACGGCAATGAGGCAATGAAAAAAAGGTGAAAGGACCAGATCCTCGCACTTACGACTGTCACAGCATCCCCACGATCATATGATCGTGGTGGAAAAGGACTGGATGGGAGGAAAATAATCTCTTGGGGGGGGAACTAACCGTTCCTCCTCCAGCGAAGACTTGGGACAATGATTCATTTGCCACGTTTAATTCTATCGCTGTGCATGCGATGCAGGATAACAGAAGGGACCTTGGAGGTCTTCTAGTCTAACCCCCTGCTCAAAGAGGAGATCTTACACCATTTCAGACAAATGGTTGTCCAATCTCTTCTTAGAAACTTCCAGTGTTGGCGCATTCACCGCTTCTGGAGGCAGGTTGTTCCACTGGTTAATTGTTCTCCCTGTCAGGAATTCTCCTTAGTTCTAGGTTGCTTCTCTCTTTGGTTAGTTTCCATCCGTTGCTTCTTGTCCTGCCTTCAGGGGCTTTGGAGAATAGGTGGATCCCCCTCTTCTATGTGACAGCCTCTCAAATATTAGAACTGTTATTGTGTCACCCTTGGTCCTTCTTTTCATTAAACTAGACATTGGATGCAAAAGCCTCCAGGTCCCCAAGACCCAACGAGATAGGAGAGGCGATAGGAAATGCAGGCTGGCGAATTCTCAAGAGGGAGAGAAAACAAGACACATTTTTGGCTGCTGTTTTGGCCAAAGGTTTTCCCAGTGGGGAAAAATAAGAGCGAGCAAGCAAGAGAGAGAAAAGATTGTTCATATAGATTTTCCTCCCGTTGATCCGGACTCCTCACTGGGGCTGGAAAGGGAAATGGGAGACATATTTTAAACACAGAGTCACTTTGGATATCCTCCAGCCAGCAGCACTCCATCACAGGATAAATTAAAAACAATAATTTCCCTTCAGCTGCCTACATAAGACCAGAAAGACCTGACCCGCTCAAAGTTGGGGTCCTGGCAGCCCTCTGAGCAAACTCTGACTGGACTTTTGGGGCGGATGGAAAGGATGAAGAAGGACGGCCCAGAAGAACATCCCAGAAGCTGGAGCCTTCAGTGAACCTCTTTCTTTGCTGAACACCCCCACTTCTTCTGACATCCCAGGTGACTTCCCTGGGGAGCAGCAGCCTGGATTTCTATTGGCTGCTTCAGGGCAGGAGGACTGAAGAGCAAACCAATCAGGCTCCGATTTAGAGTGATGGGTCAATCCAAGTGGACTCATAGCGGACCTAAGTTTGTATTGTGAGATTTAGCTCCATGGTCATTCCAACCATGAACTCATTCCAGACATCCTTGACTGCCCAGAGGTCCAGTCCCAAAAATCCATGGACCCTGGTTTGTTTCAGATGGCTCCTCAATGTAGACATTCGGATGGCTCCTCAATGTACACAGCCATAAAGCCATTGGCTCAAGGCCTTGAATTTCACCCTGCAGCCCTTCAAGCAGTCTTTCTAAGGCGTTGTCGTTATGAGAATAAACCCATTATGTGTGACTTCACAGCAGTGAGAGGGAGAAAGAAGAAGGAGAAGGAAAAAGAAAGAGGAAAAGGGAGGAGAAGGAAGAAGGAAGAAGGAAAAAAGAAGAGAAGATGGAAGGGAGGGAGGGATTCAAGGAAGGAAGGAAGGAAGGAAGGAAGGAAGGAAGGAAGGAAGGAAGGAAGGGCAAAAGGGAGGGAGGGAGGAAGCTAGCTCTACATTTAATGTACTCTTGAAGTTCAGATATCCTTTTTAAATGGCCTAACAATGTTATTCATTTCAAAATATGGGAAGTGATTAAGATTCTTACCCCCAATCCTAGTAGTGCCATTGCCTCAGATGCACCCCCGTTTTAATCCCCACCACACACACACCCACTAGGAGGAAACGCCAGGCCTCACTTCATTTTGGTGGGGCAGCAGCCGTAACCCCATCCGTCCACCACAACTTCCTTCCAATAATAATCACAACCATAAATTTCTCTGAAAAAACAAGGTGGGGGATTGGCTTCTGCAGAGGGCCGGCTTTGGCTGCCCTCCCCTCGTTCAGGAAACAGCAAAATTCAAAAAACCCCAGTAGACTTGCAGCAGGAGACCAGGATAAGCGGCCGCTGAAACGGCAAAACGGAAAAAATCAATCTTTTCACAATAGGGGTCCTGGGAGAGGTAAGGCTGTTCTGGTGAATTTGGCCAATGGAATCTAGATCAAAACACAGTCTAAGCTACTTGCACAATCCCAGAAATACACACTGTGTATTTCCGTAACTTGTTCATCAGTCTAACTCGGTGTTTCTCAACCTGGGCAACTTTAAGCTGTGTGGACCTCAACTCCCAGAATCCCCAGCCAGCTTGGATGACTTCTTGTGTTTTTTTTATCCTAGAGTCCAAGGGTGTATCTCACTTCCAAGACGTAGGGGATGGTCCATGAGCTCCATCCATCTGTTCCTCTCCAAAATACTATTGATTGAGTTCTTTGAATAATTTTCTACCCATTCTCTAAAGTTACACTCCCTCCCCTCCAAATTGTGGCCATTGTCTTCTTCACTCCTGGAAACCAATGAGAAGTCTTCAAGGACGGCCCAGGGATAGTCTTTGCAGCAATCTAGTTGGGAGATTACCATAATGGGTGGATACCAGAAAACCATCTCTCAGGAACTGGAGGCTTGCATTTAGTCTATATTGAGGATAAGAGGTTGGGGAAACAGCTAGTAGGTTTTCTCCAAAGGGGTAAATGCATGGCCCTTAGTTCAGCCTAGGTCTTCTTTGAGAAGAAGGAGCTTGCAAAGAGCTTGAGAAAGGGGTGGACACCTTGTTCCTGCAGACCAGATTTTTGATGTTCTCCATCCAACTTCTGCAAAACTGGGAAGGAACCCCTTGAGAAGAAGTTCCTGATTTGGAAGCAAAGCAAAGATGCCGACTTCAGTGTGCATGTTGACTTTCCTAATAGAAAACCTCTGTGTCAATAGGGAGGCGATTTGACGGAGAGCATTCTTCTCTTTCAAGAAAATTAAACATTTCAAACATGTTTGAACGCACGCCTACAGCCCCCTGGATAGTAATTAACTTCTTCCTGTTCTAGACGTAGCAGAGTTTCCAAAAAAACAAAGTGAAGCTGGGTTATTTTTCAAAGGAAGTGCGACTGAAAAGCTGCTCCGTTATATCCTAAGGTGGAGCCACATCATCCCTCTGACCTCGGAAGTATGGAGGGTGGACTTGGTCCTCCTCCATCCTTGATGTCCAAAGCCCAGCAAGGTCCTTCAGGGTCACTGACACGATGCAGCTGCCAGCAGAAATAGAGGGGGTGAAGCTTTCCTATCAAACCAGATTCGTGTTGAACAAAATCACAGAACCAGATCTGCACATAGAAAAGGAAGAGGGCAAGGGTTTCCTGCTTGAGCAGGGGGATGGACTAGAAGATCTCCGAGGTCCCTTCCAATTCTGTTATTATGGATCTTCAGGATATGACCAAGAGGGTGCCCACCATGATGTGAACGAAACTCCGGTGGGTGGAACCTCAATCACAGCATGGATGTCCACCACCTTAACCTTTTAGGCCATTCCTTGGAGACGTCTCTAGCCATCTGTATTCTTCACGTGGCAATCAGAATGTGGGGTCCGTGGGTCAGCCCTCCAGAAGGCCCACACAGAAGGGAAAAGAGTCAGCTCAAAAAGATCAAGAATTTGACTGGCACCGAGAGCTTCGGGATCTCTCTGGGGAAGCGGGCCCTGGATGACGGAAAGACAAATATCTTCTCAAAGCCTTGCCAAGGAATACTGTGGTTTGTGGTCAACTGCCTTCTCTTCTGCGAAAGGGTGTCTAGAGTTTTCTTTTAGACCCTCAGGCACCGTGTTCTGCTCTCTGCCATCTGCCACTGGAAGGGCTCCCAGTCTGCTAAGAATAGAGTTTCCATCCATTGTAGGAGAAGCCCGGACCTCTTAGCAGGCTGCATGAAAAGACATTTGTGTGGCACAATTAACGTTTTGGCAAATATTCTGAGAAAGGGTAGAGTGGCCTTGGGTCCTCTCTTGCCAAAAAAAAAAAAAAAAAAACTTAGAAGATCTCACTCTGAAAGATAATGAATGAACTGGAGGGGAAAATACTCAAAAATAATAGGGGGGGAGGGGAAAACCATAGAGAGTGGCAAAGGTCTTCAAGAGAACTGGCGCACATTCTCCACAGAGAGGGAAGCCCCTCCTGCGAGGCTAAGGGGCTCGCTCCGTGTGTGGGGGAGAAGCAGTGTGAGAGGATGTGTCATCGCCAGATATGAATGATGGAGCAGACTGAGGAAAATTTGACACTTGTTGGCCTACGGGTTGCGATTGTGATTTATTGTGATGCTCGGATAAGGATGCATGAAGATTTCCTAGCTTATTGTTATTGTTCCTTTTGTGGGCTGTTGAAAGCTTTAACCAATGTAGAGATAGAGGAGGAGGAGGAGGAGGAGGAGAAGGGGGAGGAGGAGGGGGAGGAGGAGGAGGAGGAGGAGGAGGAGGAGGAGGAGGAGGAGGAGGAGGAGGAGGAAAGCCACCAAAAAGATGAGGAATTGCTGGACAAACATGGACTCAAAGACATGGAAGAAGGTCTTGACCACAAAGAGGAGGTCCTGAGTGACTTGAGAAGTCCTCTCACCTTGTCAGTCTTTTCCTCCCAAGGTCCAAAGATCCTTCAATCCCTCTCCTTTGGAAGGAGCCTCCAAGTCTCCCATCATCCTAGTCCCCCTCTCTGAACCAAGCCAGCAAGTCAGATTTTGGCTTGTTTAACATGCTGTGGTTGAGAGGGCTCAGGTTAGTTCCTGGTGCTGATCCCTGGTCATACAGGCAGCAGTCGCAATGCCAACACTACTGGATATCAGATTGGGGATGGGGTCCCCTAGGATAGAGGTCCTCAACCTTTGGGGGCACCAGGGACTGGTTCTGTGGAGAGAGGTTTTTCCGTGGACTGGAGGGGACGTGGTTTTGTGTACTGCCTGCATCCCACGGATGGGGCTTTGCTTGTTTGTGGAGACCAGTTGCTGGCATGTCGTGGTCCAGTACAGGTCCATGAGGAAGAGGACCTCTGGACCAGGAGGTGTGTTGAGAGCAGCTCCTCAACCTTCTGAAGGCCTGAGACCCCTTCCTCAATCGCAGGCCAGACAAAACAGTTTCTTCCTCCTTGCAAGCTGGGTCCTGGCAGTTGAAAATCCTGACCGCTCTGTGCTAATCCCCCTGTTTCAAATTAAAAAGCTGCCAGCATCCCACGGAAACACCACCACCAAATTGCCGTTGGTGTGCCAGACTTCTTTGAAATCGAGAAATCTTTCCAGGAAGTGCTGGGTTCGCTTCCCCCACCCCCACCCTGAACACAACCACTTCTTGCTACAAAGACCAGCTGAATTTTTTTTTTCTCAGTCCTTCAACAAGGGCAAACCCCAGCAATGGAGACAAAAGTTTCCTGGGGAAACCGAAAGAATTGCAAATGTTGCGCTTAGGACCCATTCATAAAAAAAATAGGCGTCCTTGCAGGGTCCTGAAAGTTGGCCAACCCAATCTTCCCAAGCTAGCCAGGCACCCAAGGTTTGCTAGGAGTTGATGCTACCTCCAGGAACTCCTCTACTGGAACGGGGGGGGAGTTTCCCCCCAGCTATCCTGGAGACCCCAGCTTGGAGAAGATGCCCCTAGATGGGCAAAGGACTGAAGAAGCTTACATTTCTCAGCTGAAAAGGTTGGGAGGATTATCTACATTCTGCCCACAGCCTGCTCTTCCATTCATGCAGAAGGGTCCAATTAGTTCTCCTCCTCTTCACTCCCATCTTGTTCTTTCTTTCAAAGCCTGAAGAGCCATTAATCGGCTTTGGAGCATTAAGGCCTGGCTGTGCATCATGAGATCATCCCCTACTAGCTCTCTCCGTTGGGGTCCCTCATCCTTGTAAGGATTCTTTGCTCGGCTGTGGTCAAATGTGAAGGGCTCTGAAGGCCTTTAATAGTTCTGGCTGATTGGACTTTATAAAGACCACACCTGGAATACTGTGTCCAGTTTTGGTTACCATATTATAAAAAAGAGATGTTGAGACTCTACAGGGAGTGCAGAGAAGAGCAACAAAGATGATCAGGGGACTGGAGGCTAAAACATATAAAGAACGTTTGCTGGGACTGGATTTGTCTAATTTAATGAAGAGAAAGACCAGGGGTGACACGATAGCAGCCTTCCAATATTTGAGGGGCTGCCCCCAAAGAAGAAGTCAAGCTATTCTCCAAAGCACCTGAAGGCAGGACAGGAAGCAGTGGATGGAATCTCATCAAGGAGAGAAGCAACCTGGAACTAAGGAGAAACTTCCTGATAGCAAGAACAATTAATCAGTGGAACGACTTGCCTCCAGACGTTGTGGGTGCTCCAACACTGGAAGTTTTTAAGAAGAGACTGGACAGCCATTTATCTGAGATGGAAAAGTTTTTCCTGCCTGAGTAGGGGGTTGGACTAGAATGCCTCCAAGATCCCTTCCAACTGTGTTATCCTGTATTCAGAAAAAGGTTGGATCTGATTGGTACATTCTTGGGCAGTGAAAACCAGGAAGGGTGTTGGACTTTATGTCAGACAGGGAAGTCATAAAAACGTTCCTGATGGACACAACAAGCCACCTCTGAACAGTCTCCAAAAACTCCCTACAGAAACACATCCATGTTGTCAACAGGAATTGAGTGTGACTTTGTTTAATTCTATACATCTCAAAAAGAAGGTTGGGTAAGAGGTCTTCAATTATCACCAAGGTCCCCGTTTTTTGTTAATTAAACCACGACTGGCTGAGTTCACCCACTGCACTAAGCCATAGACCAAGGTTTTCCAAACAAAATGGCTGGGTTTGTCTAATACACCGAATCAAAATCAAGCAAGCCACAGTTAAGGTTGAAGGTTTGACATAGGAATTCAGCCGCTGTTGACACTTTTGACCCCTATTCAGAATGCAGTAGGTGCCCTGGGTGTTTTCTGGGAAAAGGAAATTAAATAATGGCATTAAAAACAACTCCACCCAGCTTTTCTTACACTGACAACAAGTGAATAATAGAATCCTTTTCGTATGGACAGCTTTAAAGTCTGGGACATCCAACAGGGCTTTGAAACTCATCCCGGGTGACTTTCCATGGCTTTAATTTAATTACCATGCCTTTTCTTATCTTAATCGACTTGCTCCTGTTTATAAACACAGGGCTAACTCTCTCTCTCCCCCCCCCCCACTGGTCCTGCAACCTGAGAATAGCTTTTAGCATCTGAAAAATTCATTAAATGCCTAAGACTCTTCCTTCTTTTGCTGCTGCATCATGAATTAATGGTAGAAGAAATTGGATCTCAGCAGCTCTGGGAGGAACTCTATAACTTAGTGGGAAAGAGAGAAGCACTGTCCTCTGTAGGATGACAATATTCTTCTCCTCCTTCTCCTCCTCCTCCCTCCTTCCTTCTTCCCATCCTCACATTCTTAACAGGTTGAGTTTCACCCACCTTTTAGGAGCTATGAAAACGGGACCTTGGGAAAAATGAGAGGAAAGTGTCTTTGAACTATGAAGCTGGAAATGTAATGAAATAGTAAGCCTAGCTAAAAACGTTGAGCATGATTGCCATGAAAACATGCATGAGCTTCTGCTGCATAACAGATTTTTAATTCAACCTTGTCACTTGGTAGAGATATCTGTCTAAGCATAGCTGGCTTTTCCCTGACTTTCCGACTAAGCCTTTGTTGGTTAGTTTCCCACAACACATTAATCCATGGGCCCTCAGGACTTTCAAGACTCCCTTGTAGACTGTTCAGGGCAGACCTTGTGAATCTCCTACTTCCACATGTGTTGTAGATCTGAAATGAAAGGAAGCAGAGGTGGGTTATGGGTGGGTTGTTTTCGTGTCCCCCCACACACACTATAGGCTGATCTCTGTGAACCTTTCACACCCACGGGGGAGAAAGTTATGGATCACACATCCTCATGTGATGCTGCAAGACAGCTATCCCTTGTTCCATGCTAGGACCTAGGAGAGAAATGTAGAAACCAGATGTAGAAGGCCACATCTGGAGAACTCATGAACATCTCTCCCTGACAGATGATTAGGTTCCTGACCGTTGACACAGAGGAAACTATGACCTGGGAAATCAGCTTAAAATGCCTGGAACGCAACAAAAATCACACAAAAAGACAAACTTCTTGTAGATCCGTCTGTCACAGAGATTTCAAATGTCCATTTATCCCAAAACATCCATCATTAATGGATGATGTGCTTTTCTTGGGGTTACGGGCGAGAAAAGAAAGTTCAGATGGCCAAATAGTTTTATTTTCTCCAGAGAATTAAAGAAATATATAAATTAAAAAATCTGACTTTACATGCTCTGTAGCTCAGCAAGAATATTCCGAAACAGGTAATAAACTGATAGGAGAACAATTGCAAAGGAGATTTGCAACAAAATTTGGCAGCCTCGCAATTCTCTTTGATTCCTCTCTCCCCTAGCCAAGCTCAGCCCTCATTGTCTTAGTGTCTTAGGCACTAACCAAGATTATTCACACTTTTGCAAAACATGGAGCCCCCCCCCCCAAAAAAAACCTAGTCTGACATTCCTTGTTGCATTAGTGGTATGGTTTAGCTTTCCTGAGCAATGGTACTTACAGCTGAAATCTGGGAAGCAGAAGGATTTTAATTGCCCCTTCCCCATTTTTCTGGTTAGGAAAACAACACCCCTTGACCTTGGCAGTTGGTAGCATTTGCAAGGATGAACAGGAATCAAATCTTGGTCTTTGACAGGTAGGATGAGGTGGTTTATAGTTGTGGTGAAAAATAAGGGTGGAGACCAAGGCTTGATGGACAGAGAAATATGGCTCAAATATGCCTTGGGCTGCTGGCAACGGCTCACCTGTTTGAAGATCCAGGATGTTTATATCTTGGGCTCTTAGGGGATCAGAAGGCTGGGCCAGGAGCCAACAATTATGAAGGAAGCAAAGCAACATCCTTTGTGTTTCCTGCCTCTCTCCAAAGTAACCAGGTTTGAGTCCTCGGTGAGTAACAGTCCCAGACAGACCACAGTATTCCCCATCCCAGTAGGAAATTTATCATCAGATGAATGCCAGCTTCACGTTTCTCCCACTGGTGTGAATTGCACACACACATATGTATATATTTTTATACTCGTGTGTAACTTAAGACACATTTTTGTGGCTGCTTTGGGGGAAGGTTGAACAAGGACAAGGAATGATATTCTGAATAGGGTTGCAAACAATTTCCTGGGTCTTAAATTTATGCATGGCCTCAGGCCCGCTGCAGGCATCAATAATCCGAAGAGTTCAGAAGCTGCAAAGTCAACAGCCTTGCTTTCAAGCGTGGGGGAGAAAAACAGTGTGGGGTGTCCCAAAAATAATAGGAGAGCTCTTATTTTATTTATAAAAGGCTGAGCCTTCTACTCTTTGCTGGACTGGCACAAAAGACTAAATCTAGAGCAACAGCTTTGTTTGGCCCAATTACCCCTTTCCTTGTTGCGATCTAGAAGAACTTATGGACTGCTTCTGAATGCTCCAGTGTGGTGATGATGGGCTCCTAGGTAAGAGACAAGACATCTGTTGATACTGATAGAAGAGAATATTAGTAGCTCGAGGTTGAACGGCGGGGTCCTGGGTGCTCTCTGAGCTTGGTGGTTTTTCTTGCAGATGTTTCATGACCCATCTAGGTAATATCATCAGTGCCAGAAAGGAGTGGGGTTTGCTCTCTTGGTAGTTCCTTGATAGGGTTAAAGGAACTTGGTAGGAGGAACTGCCAACTCAGAAATAATAAGCAACAGTCTAATCAAGGAAGCACCAAGAACATTCCCACCAACACTGACAGGCAAGCCACTTATGTGCAATATAAACAGACAGCAAGTCCCACTCCCTTCTAGCACTGATGATATTACCTAGTTGGGTAATGAAACGTCTGCAAGAAAATAGCCAAGCTCAGAGAGTACCAAGGACTCTACAGTCCTCCTCCTCCTCCTCCAGCAAGGCAGAAGAGCAGAGGTCTTCTGACTAGCTCACCAGCCTTTCCATCCCAAAGACTCCTCCTGCTCTTTCCTTTCCCCCCTACTCCATCATCCATCTCTCCCTGCCCCCCTCCCAGTTCTCATAGTCAACCACCTGCCAATCACAGGGACTTCAGTGACACGGTCAGGCGACTCTGCCTGTCAACCCTTCAAGATAAATCTCCTTGTGCGAAGGATGCTTGAGTTGGGAGCCTCTAATGGGGATGCTCTTAGTCCATTAAACCCAGCAGGATCCTTCTCCTCTCTAGCCCGTTTCCACGGCAGGAACTGAAATTCCAGCCCTGTGAGCTATTCCAGATGTTGGAGGGGATCCGTCTGTTGCAAGCCTGCCGCAAGAATGCGTGTTTTCTTCTGCAGAGACTTAATGCTTCAGTCGCCTACTTGGCTCCCCACGTCGTCGTCGTTCTAAAGCTCAATGTGGAAACTCAGTAGTAATTTTTTTTTTTTTGAATAGGATAGAGCTGGAAGGGACCTTGGAGGTCTTCCAGTCCAGCCCCTGCTCAAGCAGGAAAACCTATATACCATCCCAGACAGGTGAATGTCCAGTTTCTTCTTTAAAATCTCCAGTGATGGAGTGCCCACGATTTCTGGGGGCAAGCTGTTCCACTGGTTAATTGTTCTCACTATCAGGAAATTTCTCCCTAGTTTTAGGTTGCTTCTCTCCTTTAACAGTTTCCACCCATTTCTTTGTGTCCTGCCTTCTGGTGTTTGGGAGAATAATTTTAACCCCCTCTTCTTTGTGGCAGCCCCTCAAATACTGGAAGAGTGCTATCATGTCTCCCCTATTTCTTCTTTTCTTTAGACTAGTCAGACCCATGTCTCGCAGCCGTTCTTCGTAGGTTTTGGTTTCCAGGCCTAAACTTACAATAGCTTGCTTAGCCACCGTTCGAAGTTACAACAGCATTGACAAAAGGGACTTACTGTTTTTCACATGTACAACCATTGCAGCATCCACACGCTCACGTGATCAAAATGCAGACGCTTGGCAACTTGGCAACGGACTCGTCTTTACGACCATTGCTGGGTCTCCAAGGTCAGGTCATCACATATTGTGACCTTCTGACAAGCAAAGTCAATGGGGGAAGCCAAATCCACTTAACGACCGGGTGACTCATTTAACAACTGCAGTGCTTCGCTTAACCACGCCCAGAAAGAAATCTTCTTTCTTTCTTTCTTTCTTTCTTTGCACGGTTCTCCTAATACTCTCATTTCTGAAATGGTCCGTTTGTCCCTTTGTTTTTTCCATCAACAGAATCAACTTGCTTCTTACCTGCTCTTGATGCTGCGGTCAAATACTCCACAATAATAGCAGAACGGACATCCTGGTCTTTCAAATCCAAATTTAAAAACCTGAACAACCACATCCTGGTCTGTTTACCGGCACACCCTTGTTTTCAGGAGGAAGAGCAGAAGAAGAGATTGGGGGGGGGGGAGAGAATAAGGTGTTGATACATGAAATTCAAGGCAATTGTCTTCTTAGCTGCTGACTGACCTAAGCTCTCTTCAACAGGAGACTTCAGAAGGAGATCAAGAAATATCAAAACTCTGTGTGAATGTAGCAAGAAAGTTATGGAGAAACCGGATTCCTATCTCCAGGGATCTGCTGGCCTACAATGAGGTAGGTTGGTCCAAAGATGGACAGAAGGGTAGACCAGGCACGGTCACCTCCATAGAGAAAGAACTTCCAAGGAACTCCTAAGGAGATCAAAAGAGGTATTGAAGGCAATACACCGTTTTTTTATTAGTTTATAATATAAAATACAAAAATACAAAATAGTAGGAAAATAGGGGAGGGAGAAGGGAAAGGGAAAGTGTAGGGAAAGAGGGCAAAAGAAAAAAAAAGACGTTGATTTCCGGCTCTCTTTGGTGCAGTAAAATAAAACAATAACATCAAACTATTAGTTTACATAATAGTATAAACTAGCCGTTTCTATAACGACAAACTTATCTAATTGGTAAAACGCAAAATCAAAGTTTCATCAAAGCACAAAGTCCAGAAGTGGGTTCCAAGTAGAAACAAAAATACTTGTGTGTTTTTTTTCTTTAATCAAAGCAGTCAATTTAATCATCTCTGCTAACTCCATCAACTTTTGCAGCCATTCATCCTTTGTGGAAATCAAAGTGTCCTTCCATTTTGATGCACAAAGCACAACTTTTGATGTTCTTCCTTCTTTGAACACTTCTGAGTTTTAATTGAGCTTCATTTCCATCCGATTATTCCTGAAAAGCTCAAACAATATTGGCCACCATCTCTAAACAGTTTAGAGATAATACGCCTTCAATGCAAGGCCCAAATGCATTCCCTAAGGGCATGATATTAATTCCCGCATACCTTTTTTTAAGCCCTTCTGGGGGGGAACCAGACTCCCAGGTACAAGAGGAGTCTTCTCACACAAGTCCTTAAACTCCTGGCTTAGGGGATTCTCTTTAATGACTGTTCAAAGCTTGGAAAATCTGCCAGTCAAGGCTCAGGGCTGAGTCAGTTTTCTCTGGTTTGGTTCCTAATCGCTGGAGTATAATTATAGCTGAGTATAACTACTAGGACTAAAATGCCAGAGTCTCTGTTAATTTCAGAGAATACACAGCAGCTTTTGTCATCCGTACTCCGGATCTTTGAGTTGATGCTGTGATTACAGGAACCACGCCAAGGTTTCGGGGAGCTATCTGACTCGGCAGAACAAAGCAAATATAATTTATCCTCCACCATCAACCCTGTGCAAAGAGAACCAGGTCTGTCAACAGGTGTGCCTTTGTCTGCCCACCTGTCCTGCTTTCTCATCCTTGTTTACCTTAGCAATATTTTTAGTCGGTGGCTACAAAAGACAGGAGTGTAAATATGATGAAGAGAAAAAAAAAGATTACAGGAAACGCATGTTGAGATGTTTAGACAGGGTGGAAAGGTTTTTAAGTGAACCAACAAGAGACAGTTAGAATTAACAAGGTCTACAGGCCAAACTTCATTGGCTGCAGGAAGGATCTGTGATTTTCTCTGCTGCCCACTTTTAAGGATGGACCTTGGCTTTCCAAGACTTTTTCCCAGGCATAGAAGGAAAAAATGAAGATCCTACAGCATTTTTTTTTCAACCTTGGCTACTTTAAATAGGAGGACTTAAATTCCTAGAATTCCCCAGCCAACTAGGATGGCTGGGAAATACTGGGAGTTGACGTTCACCCAACTTAAAGTAGTCAAGGTTTTGAAAATCACACTAAAGGGTTCCATTGAATTTGGGACCAAACCAGAATTTTCTAATGTTGGATGGAGATCGTCATCTGAAGTCAGGTTGGGAAAAAAAGGGACATTGGGTCTTCTGTTAGTGGAAAACCATCGGAGTTTCTGATTGAGAAGAAGGTTCCGCATGAAAAAAATGCTCCAGAATTTACAAAAAGGAGTTAGTATCAAAACTGTGAATCATTTGTAGTGAATTTTCGAGTACAAAAGGAATCTGGAGCTTAAATTAAGCAATTAGAACATTTG